>NC_085877.1:40403332-40463332 GCF_034702125.1 Engraulis encrasicolus
AGTCATGCTGCCCATTCACTAATCTTACCTTTTTCATGAATACTTACCACCACCATCAAATTTTAATTATTCATTATGACTGGAAAAATTGCAATTTTCATACATTAAAAGGGGGGTCTTCTCCATGGTACGCCATTTTGAATTTCCAAAAATAGCCATTTTTAGCTGCAAAAATGACTCTACTTGGACCACACTAGAAAATATTTGTTTATTACTTAGTAAACTTTCATGTAAAGATACAATTTGGTAACAGGCAGCCCAGTTTCAATGAGCAGCATAGTTGCAGTACCTTTTTTGACCATTTCCTGCACAGTGTCCCTTTAAGACTCCTTTATAAAATATTTAATATTTCATGTGAAGCTGCATAACATTAAGCCAGGACCCCCCACCCGAGCAGCATCCGTTTTCTCAAGAATTGAGTTACGCCCGCCCATTACCGTCAACTAGAGATGGGATTTATGACTCTTTTTCGGGATCCGGCTCTTAGTGGCTCGTTCCTTTCAAAGAGCCGTTCAAAAAACTGGCTCTTTTGGCTCTTTTTTAAATTATTTATTCAGTGTTAAGAATGTAATATTTTGACTCCTCCTCAAGGTAATTTTGTCCAAACAACAACTGATTATTCTCCTGCTTCTAAAGACCGTTTTTGCCTCTCTTTGAGGCAAACAATTGTGGGTTTTTTTCCAAATTTAATTACTCTGATCGAGGTCACGTGCTTAAAATGAATGAAAAATGAACGAAATAACGGTCGAGTGGCTCCCCCAGCTGTGATCCGGTTCCTATCGTTCACTTCAGGGAGCCGTTCAAAAGAACCGGCTCGTTCATGAACGACACACCTCTACCGTCAACCACGATGACTGGAAATGTCATGCAACATGCTGGATGCCAGCTGTTATAAAACCCGATAGAAGAGGAAGAAGAACCAGAAGAAGACGACGAAGGACAACAAAAAGAACAACATAGAACATTTTCGCTGGGGAAGGTGGAGCTAAATGGTGAGTGTTTGGCTGAGTGTTTGTGCTGAGTGAACTGGCGGTGAAACGGTGGTGTGTTGTGTAGTGGAACTCGGCCAGTGTCCAAGTGGATACCATAGATGCTGTGGATGTTATGATGGGACACTGTTGTGACGGCAAAATGGGTTACGTGTAAATGTGATGAGTGAGAACCAAACTCGTGGTTTATGGCGCTCCACAACCACAGCAACACTCCTAAATCAACCAAACCCGACACAACAATGTCAATTTTAAGGATGCAGGCGCCCGTAATCAGTCTAATGGGTGTGCGTGCCGTGTGTATGTGAGAGCGCGTGTGTGTCGACGATTGCGAGTGTTTTGATTGTGGGGGAAAGAGAGAGAGAGAGAGATAGAGAGAGAGAGAGAGAGAGAGAGAGAGAGAGAGAGAGAGAGAGAGAGAGAGAGAGAGAGAGAGAGAGAGAGAGAGTGTGTGTGTGTGTGTGTTTGTGTGCGCACCTTAACGCGCTTCCTGTTGTATGCTCATGCGAGTTCGCAAACGGAGCGCAGACATCCCAAGATATCCCCTGATATCGATAGTGGCTCCCTGATGCCCTCGAGTCAGATAAAAATCTCCCTGATTTTAGACTACCTATGCTAGTTACTGGGACAGAGAAAGATAATGACTCGTGCGACATGTGTGAGATTTGAGCTACTTCAAATGGATTGCGCAAGCACACTTCGTAGTAGAACGCCCTGCAGTCCTAGGAAAAATAGTATGTGTTCCATGCAGACTGGACAATAGAAAGGACATGAACATAGGCCTAAATATTCACACTGATGCTGGGTTTTTTTTCTCGTGGGTGTCAATTATTTGTCGATAAGAATCTCCCTGAAATGAGTTTTTGGAACTTGGGTTGTCTGGGAGCGGTGAGGAGGGCAAGAGAATTCATGTTCACACCAGTAACGTGCGGTCAACTTTATGGCTGGTGAGGCACTGACTTTTCCAATATCAGATTTTCAAATATATAATACTACAACTACAGTATAAGTACATTTTTGTAAATTTACCAAATAGGCCTACTGATAAGTTTCATATGTCATAGCTTTCTTAACATAAGGTAGGCCTACAAAATAAAACATGCTGCATTTCCGTAGAGAAAATGTTATTAGATCTCTCACTCTCTCTCTCTCTCTCACACACACACACACACACACACACACACACACACACACACACACACACACACACACACACACACACACACACACACACACACACACACACACACACACACACACACACAAAAACACACACACACAGGATTCAAACAGTGGTCTCACATAAACCACACAGCAGCAATGTGGACAAACAGAAGCATCACGGCAGAGAGAGCTGGAGAGCAGAGCAGAGGAGAGGAGAGTAGTGGAGAGGAGAGAGGAGGAGAGGAGAGGGGAGAGGAGAGGAGAGGAGAGGAGAGGAGAGGAGAGGAGAGGAGAGGAGAGGAGAGGAGAGGAGAGTAATGGAGAGGAGAGAAGAGGAGAGGAGAGGAGAGAGGAGGAGAGGGGAGAGGAGAGGAGAGGAGAGGAGAGGAGAGGAGATGGGAAAAGAGAGGAGAGGAGAGGAGAGGAAAGGAAAGGAAAGGAAAGGGAAGGAAAGGAGAGGAGAGGAGAGGAGAGGAGGAGGGGAGAGTAGTGAAGAGTGTAGCTCCTTCACAGCCCACTGCTCTCACACACACAGGATTCAAACAGTGGTCTCACATAAACCACATCAGGGCGGATGCTCAATGAAAGACACACACACACACACACACAGGATTCAAAACATGGTGTCATATAGACCGCTGAGCACCACGGCGAACAAACTGGTGTGGTAGCTTTTGTGATAAGCACCGGATTCTCGTGCAAATGTAGGCCTACATCTACTTGTACGAGGCTACGGCAAACGATGTGGGACAAAGGGTGTGGCCGGAAGCGAATGTCAACATTTAAACAGAGATTACTACACAAGCTTCGATACGGTCACCAAATATTTTGGGACTGTCATTTATGTTATGCCTACACTTTGGAATTAGATCAGAGTCTTGTAGTTAGGCTACACGGGTATATTTGATTTACCTCAACGCCCTGTACTCAACTTTACAAACAGTTACAGGGCACATGAGAATCCTGTTCAGATCACAAAAGCTACCACCACACCAGACAGAATCACGGCGGATTCTTTATCTCCCCACGGGTCTCACAAACACAGGCTTCACACACATAGGAAACACTGATCTTACCTTTAACTGGTACATCAGGTCCAGGCGCCGCTCTTTTCCTTCACTTTTGGCGTTGCGCATGCTAACGTTACTTTAGCCGGCGCTGTTCATCCAAAGCCACATCTATTCGAGACACCCCAAACGTCCTAAGCAATTTGGCATTGAATATGAATATGAGTAGCCGCGAGGATTTGTTTCGTGAGGCTCCTTAGTCCTTAGTAAATTGTTAAGTCGTGAAATCCCATGCGAATGTTCTTCCACACATTCTCGCCGGTTGCAAACAAGACACAGGGGAAACAAAAAAATTGTTTCTGTTCTGTTGTACCGCTCACTTTGAAATGATCGGGTAGTTGACCGGTCACCTGCAGCAAACCCTTCAGCTCTGTCGGTCCTCCATTCTTTATCACATATTTTCCCCTTGGAAATCCAACTTTGAGAATGGTCTTAGTTTCGTTATGAAATCCACTTGTAGCAATCAAAGTGAACAAGCTAGCCAACAACACCGACTGACTGTATTGTGAATTTCAGATTCGCTATGACGTAACTGGCCAGCAAGACTCAACGCCAGAAGGAGTCTGCGGCCAGGCTACTGCTGGCCTCACCACTGTATATTTCAGTGGGCGTTCAGAGTAAAGAAATGATAATCACACGTAGAAAATAGTAAAAAAAAAAAAAGATTAGGAAATGAGGGCACACCATACATACTTCTATTAAATGTATAAAAACGTTTAATACAATATTACCAGGTTGCATTCACAGAACGAGCAAAATGGCGCATGCGCTCAAGCCTGTTAACGAGGGATTGCGCAATCCGGGGGTGAGGCAAATTCAGAGTTGCCCCAAATTCAGCGTATTCGGAGGAATTTGACATGAAATGGGCAAATATTACGATTTTGGCCACAAAAATGACTGAAAACGAGTGAAACAGTTTAAACACTGCTTAAATGGTAGTTATGGTGCAGATGCTCGAAAACAATAGCTGTTATTGTAACTATTATTCACATTTACTGCATCTCATCATAATCATCTGGGGCTGGTGAGGCCGTGCCTCCCCTGCCGTATTGGAGTGCACGTGCCTGGTTCACACTAATAGCCTAGAATTGCCGTAGCCGCCCTTAGTAGAATGAGGGAGAAAAGAGTGTTTATCTATTTCTTTCTCTGCCAACAAGGCATTCTGAAATGTCTTCCAGAAGGGAGGAGACACCCTGTGATGTGGTGGACACACGGAATTGCTCTCTCTATAGGCCTACTCCCACAGCATGTTTCCAATTTCTTCTGTTTTCTCAGGATTTTTATAATTTCAAATAGTTTTTCTCAAAAAATTGTTTTTCTTTCTGACAGGTTAGGGTTAGGGATTGTTTTGGTCTGGGCACAGCTAGAAGGACTATTCTTTTATTCATTAGGCTATATGAATTTGAAAGCCTATCAACCAACTGGAAAAGGTAAGCCTAGGCCTATTTCAAAAATAAGTCTTTAATGAAAGGTTAAGGTTAGGGAATGTTTTGATCAGGGCACAACAATTTGCTATAGCATTATTTTGTTTAGGATTACATTACACTTAACTGATGCTTTCATTTTATTCAAAGTGACTTACAGTTATTATTTGTCAGGGTATTGGTTACAGTCCCTGGAGCAATGTGGGGTTAGGTGCCTTGCTCAAGGTCACTTCAGCCATGGAGATGTAGGGAGAGGTCAGGTGGGATTTGAACCTGCAACCCTCAGATTGAAAGACCAACTCTCTAACCGCTAGGCCACGGCTGCCCCACCACTAGGCCACGGCTGATTAGCATTTGAAATGTATTTTCTAGTGATAGAGTTAACACAGTGCTGTGGGAATATAGAAAGCACTTCCGTGTGTCCATCACAGAAAAAAAATATGTGTCCAGGAGCATGGATTTCGTGTCCCAAACATCCGTGTCCAGGAGCACGGAATTCTGGAGATTAGGCTGTCTTAACATGTCTACCAATTGTACCAAAAACAACAGCAGAATTGGTAACACTTTCTATGAAGTCCATCTATAGTGCATTATGAGCGCATTTATAACAAATTATAATGCGCATTATAATTACTTACAACGCATTACGACTACACCCATGATGTTTCATGATGTTTTATGTTAACAGTAATGAAAAACCATGAATCTAGCTAATGCTTTATAAATCCAAGGGTATTATGAGTGCTCAATTCAAGTCAAGTCAAGTTGGTTTTATTGTCAATTTCTTTACATGCACTGGTCATACAAAGAATTTGAAATTACGTTTCTTGCTTTCCCATGCAGACATAGACTAATCTAGGTAAGGACATAGACAGTATAGACATAGACAGTACTCATACATGGACATAAGACAGTATGGAAATAGACAGTGCTCATACAGACATTTAAAGTGCAAGACTGGACAACAGAAGACTTGTAGAGAACATGCATTAAGAGGAGGTATTTTGTTGTGCTTTTTCTAAAAGTCCTTTATAGCGTTCTGACATAGTAATAGTAGCATTTGAAGAAAAATAAATATTAAAATAGGTCCATAGGTCTAAAATAGGTCTCGTGACAGGATATAAACTACAGGCTCCCTGATGGGACTTACAGTACATTATGATGCATTGTAGATGTGCATTATACAGTGCATTATAGATGCATCCATATGAACCTCACTTAACTTAGAGCACACATTGATGACTTGGAACATGGAACATTTATAGCATATTATGAGCCCGCCCTTATGGCAGTTTATCATCCAGGTCTGTGCATAGAGGAGTATAGGTACTCATGTACTAGGGGTGGTACGGTTCACAAAATTCACGGTTCGGTTCATATCGCGGTGTCAAGGTCACGGTTTTCGGTTCTCTACGGTTCTTTTTTTTTTTTAGTTCATTATAAATGGTGCACTGGCTAATAGAATCGGATTTATCACTAAATATCCTACATATGGTTTGTATAGGCTTATAATATGAAAATGGTGTGATTTTAATTGTGTCATCCTCTGATTTGGTCTTATACGCTAATGTTTTAATCAGAGATACTGGATAAGATACTCCTAGAATCTCTGTTTTACATATTTTTCTGGGCAGTACATGAATTGCGGTTTGCGATGGATTGCACGGTTCGGTTCGGTATGTGTGTGAATTGTACGGTTTCGGTTTTCGGTGCGGTTTGTGCCATCCCTAACATGTACTATAAGCACCATCAGGCAGCCTGTAGTTTATAGCCAGTCATAAGCCGTCATCTTGGACATACAACATTGGTCTCTGCCTATACATGTCAGCATCATCCTCTAGCTCAGGGATCAGGAACCTATGGCTCTAGAGCCACATGTGGCTCTTGTGGGAACTGTATATGGCTCTTACTTAACCATCCCTTGAAATATGGAATCGTCCAGTATTTATAAATTAAAGTACGGGTTCCATATTGAGTTGAAACAGGACAAGGGAGGTTAAAAAGTGTTAAAATGCAGGAAATTACATCTAAGAAATACAAAATTCTCCCAGACCCTCGCCATAATGAAGTTGACAGTTGGCAACCCTATTACCTGTTATCATTAAAACCAATAACTTGACAGTACACTCTAAAATTGTTGGGCTTAATTGAAATATATGCTTTTGATTGTATTATGTGTTTTGTATTACCGGTATGTGTGGTATGCCTCTCATGAAAATGTCTTTTCAAAAATTTGACGTTTATGGCTCTCTTCACCAAAAAGGTTCCTGACCCCATGATGTTTGGCCGCTGGGTGCATAAGCTAAAGTTTAGCTTATCAGTGATATGCACCCAGCGGCCAAACATCATCATACCCAGGCTGACAGCTTTGGCTGGGCCCGCCACAAAGTAATCTGAATCTGAAACGTTGCCATATGTTAAAATGAAATTAAGTATATTTGGAGTTAATACACAGTGTGCAGACCGCTTCATCACACTAACTACTACCTTTTGTCTGGCACCTGGACAACTACTTGTGGATGTGCGCACCCTACTTCCTAACAAAATGTTTTACAAATGAAGAGTTCAGATGCAAAACCCCCTAAGTACCTTTTCAGAAAATAATCTTAATTCATTTTTATTCACTACAAAGCTGTCAAAATTGCATATATTTTTTATTTATTTATGTAATATAACTATTTATATGTATTATCAAGTACATGAATGTAAAGCAAACCAACAACTGGGTTCTCTAAAAATATAGAAGTGCAGGTCTTCAGAAATGGAGTTAGAGGGTTTTGCATCTGAACTCTTCAAATGCTTTACGAGTCTGTATTATAAAGTGTTACCGTTAACGTTTTGGTGTTTCACTGCTAATAGCAGCTTCTTCTTTCAGGTTTGAATCTGCAGTTGAACAGCTTTATTTCAAGTTTGCACCTGCAATTTAATAGTTTTCTAAAGGTATGTTGTCTTTACTTTTCACAAATGCTATAATATTCCTTAGAGACACTGTACTGTACTGACCTTGTGGCACGACACCTTCCGCGTTGCTTCTAGTCATGTCAGGAGCAATACAAATATCATATCTGAGCTCCTGAAAAATCGGGAACTCCTCCCACTTTGTCCGGAACGGGAACCAAACAACCAGTAGCAAACCAAGGGAGGCGGGTCAACCATGCTGTTTGGGAAATGTTAATTGTTACGCCCTTGGTCAGACCAAGTCTTGAAGAGATTTGAATGTCGATGATAATCAGGCTAGTGCTACTGACCCACCTGTCTGAATAACATCACACTCTTGAAATTTGCTGGTGCTCATTCTAGTTTTTAACAGTGGTCTATTATACACGTTATAGCATTCATTTAAACCCCTTAATGCACGCCATACCTCCAGAGGCCACACTGTAATAGTCATTGACAAGTAAAGTACCATAGCACTACACTACTATGGCATAACACAGGGCCTTTTGTAATGCAGTACGACTTGGCCATTGCTATTTTGGTAGCAGCATTATGCTGTGTCTTAACGGGTTAAAAAAAAAAACTATGCGTGTTTCTTTGCCTCCCATGCCTTCCTCACTTTGCATAAATGTTAAAGGGATATGCCACTATTTTGGGGCTTAATACAGTCAAAATCGTTGGCTGGGGTTTATAAAGGTGGTAAAGTGTCTTATTTTTCATATTAAGCGTTGTCTTGCTTTAAGACAAGTTAAAAGAGGGAGCATGTCGCTAAGCTAGTGAAAGTCAATGCATCCGTGTAGCATGCTACAGTGATCCATTGACTTTCACTAGCTTAGCTACATACTCCCTCTTTTAACTTGTCTCAAAGCGATCATAGATATTTTTCGGGCATGCCTGAAGAAGATCTATGATTGAAACGTTGCTCCTAATAAATTAAGTCTTTTGCAATCAGTGTGCAGATCCTTTCCCGCTCCTACATGTGACAATTTTTTGATTTGGCACCTGCTGATGCTTTTTTGCTGGATTTGCGCCCTTTCCACTCTATTTGTACTCTACTTAAAGGGACACTGTGCAGGACATGGTCAAAAAAGGTACTGCAACTATGCTGCTCATTGAAAATGGGCTGCTTATTAACAAATTTGAACTTTTCATGAAAGTTTCCAAAGTAATAGACTAATATTTTCTAGTATGGTTCAAGTACAGTCATTTTTGCAGCTAAAAATGGCTATTTCTGGAAATTCAAAATGGCGGACCATGGAGAAGATCCCCCTTTTCATGTAAGAAAAGTGCAATTTTTTCAGTCATAATGAATACTTAGAATTTTATGGTGGTGGTAAGTATTAATAAAAAAAGTAACATTAATGAATGGGAAGCATGAATTCTGGAAATAAAGAACTAAAAATCTCACATGTGTCCCTTTAACGATGTGTTAATGTAGCCTACCTTAAAAAAAAAAACCTAACCCTTCTTAGCATCTGTTCTGTATTTCCTGTGCACTGTGTGCACTGCTAGTGATGTTTACAAGTTTATTTATTTAAAAAGGGACAGCATATATTACCAGCATTTAAACAAAAATGCTAAATACACAAGATTATAGCCATGAGGCTAATTTCCATCTTTTGTCCCTTGACAGGTTTGATGTTCCTTTAAAAAAATGTTTAAAAAAAAACAAAAAATACACCGTTATAGTACACAGTTGTACAATTATAGAGTCAAAGATATTTCACACATTTTAAAAATAAATAATACAAAATACAATTACAAGATACAATACCCAAATAAGTTAAAGAACAGCTGCAACTATGTGAAATTATGTTGACAGCATTGACAATCCAGTAACCACAATTTTAACTGTTTACTGAATGAGTTTACTGTTGGCAGTTCTCTAATTATACTGGGAATTGTGTTCCAGGTGTGAGAGACTCTGTAAGAGAAAACAGCCTGACTAAAAGCGCTCTTTCTGAATGGAACAGAGCAATCAACCCTGGAAACTGGCTCTGGTAGCCCTATTTTATACTTTTTGTAATAAATATCTGTAGAGAAGGAGGGGCCAGGCCATGGAGAATTTTATATAATAAAACTGAATCATTATATTTACAGTTTTTCTCAATTGGTTTTGTACATTTCTCACAACAGAATAATGATTCTCAAAAGTCTTCGTTCAATTGTGACTTCCTGGTGTTACCTGTGCACATGGTCAAATCAGTTTCTCATTGTTTTCGGCATATAGAAAATGCTCTCGTCCACCATACCATGGCTGTGTACAAGTCTCAGTGATTTTGTACATTATCAATTGCTTTTGTCATATCACTCAAAAAGCTTTGTCACTGAATGCATGAAACTATCTCAATCTTATCTGATCAATGTAATATAAAACTGAATTTACAACATTTCCCATCCAATCTAAACAACATTTCGCTTCAGAAAAGATCCTCAAGAGTGTACTATTCAATTGACAACATGAGAAATTGATTTGACCAGCTTGTCCATACACTATGACACAATGACTAACCCATCTGCTGGCGCTGATACGTTCATTGACACACAAAACTTGGTTTTGAAAGAAAAATAAGGGTTTTGAGCAAGAGGCCATTTGTTAAAGCTGTTTTGCAAATTGCGAGAGAGATTCGAGAAATGTACAAAACCAATTGAGAAATACTGTAATATAGTTATCCCAGTCCAACAGTTTATGTTGGAGCTATGATTATGTTATTGTCAGCTATGATTATGTCCTCGATTGTAAGTCACTTTGTTAAAAAAAGTGTCTGCCAAATGTAATGTAATAGGATGAGGAAGCGCGCTCAACACCTTGTAGTCTAATGCTTTACACTGGGTGCTTAACTTTGTCAATGAATGAACTCAAATCTTACAAATAAATGAATAAAGAAGTACTCATCAGATTTATTTTTGCTTTTTTAATCGCCTCAAAAAATATGCAAAAATATACACATGACATAGTTAAACTAACAATATCCTTCAAAAATACTCACAGACGATGCTCCTATAAGCGATTTCAAAAGAGGATGGAGTAAGATGTTACTGCTGCTCACACCACCATTTCAAAACTGTTCCAAAGAAAATGGAATCTTGTACAAGAACGACAACTAGCTGGTGTGGCCAGGAGTGGCACTGCAGCTATGTTATCGCAGCCAAGTAAATAATGAATGGGTGCCAATGGGGCTGTACGCTTCTCTTAGAACTATCTGCCCGTGTGATTTTTTCCCTGGAAACAATGAAGTCGCGTTCGATAGATATGAGTAAGTGAAAGCATTTGCCGACACGTTTGCATCTTGTCAAGTGTTAGATTCGTGAAAATGACCCTTATTTCAACTATAGCAATGACATAACACGTGACAATCGACTTTACGGCATACGCCATTTGTTTTGTAGTTTTAAGTCTGACTTCAGATGTCGATGTGTTTAAAGTTATGTTAGGATTGTTGCGGACACCTGTTATTTATTGCATTTAAGGTGGTGGAAAAGCGGCATGTGTACATGGGGTAAAGGAAATGACTGCGCTCATCCTTAAGAATTTGGGCACCTTCAATTAACATGTTGGACGGTGGTGGGGGTTGAGGTGTGTGACCGTAGATGTCTCTGCTAGGAGGATCAGTCAGAGTACGTCTCTCGTCAGCTCTGGTCGTGAATAGTCGCAGAGATTCCTCAGCCAGCAGGTATTAGCCGAATGCTAGCGTGTTGCAGGACAAAACTAACACGTCTTTGGGAGAACAAAGCCATGTCAGGAACCTTTAACTTCACTTCTAATACAACTTCCATGATAAGGTACAGAATGTGCACACATCTTTACAAACCAGAGAACAGAATCGTCACAAATCCCTGCTGAGCCATTTAGCCCAATAGACTCCCATTCATCTTTTACTTGGCTGCGTGCGCCAGCGGGGCTATAATGGGAGCCAATGAGAGACGGCTATCTCATAGCTTAGAACATTTCTGACTGGTCTGACAGAAACAAGCCATTCACTTCCTATCAGAGTCACATGACTATCATTCATTTCAATATGACTGCCCAAATGATAAGCCCAGCCCCCAAAGTAAGGATACCACCTAGTGGCAGGAGGAGGAAATAGCACATTAATTGCTTATACATCAAACTCAGTCCAGCACACATCAGATTTCTTTTTTGCTTTTTTAATGGCCTGTGAGGCGATTAAAAAAGCAAAAATAAATCTGATGAGTGCTTCTTTATTCATTTGTTTTTGAAATGTAATGTAATGTTATTTTGCAGAATGGATGATTCCAGTGTTGTGGCATTTATGGTTTCCCAAAAAAAGTGTCAGCGTCAAATGTAAAGTAATTTAATGTAATGTAATGTCATTTTCCAGAATGGATGATTCCAGTGTTGTGGCATTTATGGTTTCCCTGGCCATCGGTTTATGTGGTGGCCTAGGAGGTCAGCTCTGGACCGTGCGCTCCCTCTATCTCCATCGTCGCGCTGGTGGAAGAATCTCCGGATTGATTGTGTGCCTTCTTCTCACCGACACCTTGGAACTCAGTTTAATTCCTTACTTGCTAGCGATTCTCTTTGGTGACGTATGGGATTCATGGCTGGGCCTGATGATCGTTTTCCCTGTCTTGTTTGGTTTGAGGGTGTGTGGTATGTTTTTTCATCAGTTGGTGGCTCGAGAAGCCATTCTAAATATTACAGCTCATCACCGGTTGAAACATCTGTCCATATTGTCCATAATCTCTTTAGCTGTATTTTATCTCATCCTCCTTGTTTGTTATACCTTAAATGTTTCATTTATGTTTGGAATTCAGTCGATGGTTTTCTTTCCCTTTACATTGTACACTTGGATTACCTGTTCTTTCATCGTGTATCTACTAAGTCTCGTGCTTGCAATTGTTTCCTGTGTAATAATCTCCACCGAGTGTACGTCAGGTCCGTATGGCTACAAAACAGCTGGCCTCAACGTACTTGCTGTTGCTCTGAGCACATTGGTCATTCTCTTCAGCCCAATATGTCTAGCGCCTGGTATTAGACTGGTGGCCGGAGGGGGATTCAGTTCTGTAGACTTGTGGTTTTTGTCCATCTCGAGTTTGCGGGTGATTGCAGATCCTGTGTTGTGTAACATAGTCACCAGGGCCTTGTCTACAGCACAGCCAGACCCTACTGATGAATCCCAAGAGAACCACGTGGTACCACACACTGATGACGGCTTAAGAGCCTAAACGCGTCTGCTTGCGGACATGGTGGTGATTAATAAATAGGCCTAAATAATGAGACGTAGCTTGTGAGTGCGGTGTCAAGAGAACAAATTATATGAAATGGTAACATGGACTTCATTATCAATCAGGAGAAAAAGTAATTTCCTCATTTTGATATTGTGCACTCATTGGTTGGTAAACTCCTGTCATATATCAACTGTCTGGTGTCACGCCAGGCTAGTTCCTATGGCACTAGGTCAAGAGATAAAATCATCTTAAATATGTACCCCTGCTGTGCGCACTGAATTAGGCAAGACTTATTTTAGTTCATATGCCCCACATGCTTGGAATAACCTCCAAAACATTTTAAACTTGGAATCTGTTCCCTCTGTTGATACTTTTAAAACTCTTATAAAAACAACTTTAGTAGATGAGTGTGTCAATCTCAGTTTTATTGTGTTTTATGTCATTCTGTGTTAGTTCAGTTTTGTGGTCCATATGTTCCTGTCTGTTTTGTACTTGCTTTTCTTTCTCTTACTGTTTAGTGCTTCTCTGCCTTGCTTGTCAGTCTTTGTCAAGTGTCTATCTGCTTGCACCCATGTCTGATATGTGTATGACCTATGCCAGAGGTTCCCAAACTTTTTTCCTTGTGCACCCCCTTGTACATTTCAATGTGGTTCGCGCACCCCCTAAGCGAATGTTTTGGTGTGCTGATGGCCACTCAAGTATTGCTTCACTGCACAAATTATGGCAAATTATGCAGAGTCATATGCAGAGTCATTTCCTATGCATATCCTTGCATGTGCATTTTTGTCTTTAAGTCATATGCATGTGCCTCCTCTGTTTATTTGTCTTAATGCTGTCTTGAAGAGGTTTCATACCTCAATGGGACCTTCCTGGATAAATAAAGGTCAAATAAACAAATAAAAAATAAGAGCTGTAACTGAAGCAATGAGAGAAATCAATCTAATACTGGCTAATAATATTGGATATTCTCACCTCTCGTTTTAATTCTGATTGGAATTCTTATTCTAATTCTTGGTTTAATTCTGAAAATCTGATACACATCACATTATATCATACAAGCTAGGGCTGGGCGATATATCACGATATAGTACAATTACATACGTTGCAGTTATTCTCTTTATTTTTCATGTCGCAAAACAACCTTTCTTTAAAATGGATCTTTTTATTCTCATTTTTACAGTTACATTAACTTATAGTGTGTATTGTGACAACATGAAATGTAATTAAATGATATTCAATTGTATAAAATTGATAAAATTACTATCATAATATTTTTTAATGCCTCTTATTTTTTTATGCTACATTTTCTTTTACCATGTGTTGGACATTGCTGTCAGTGTTGCAACTGCACACTGCGCCTAGATGTCTTTGTTTATTATTTTGCACTATTTTTTAATGCATCTTGTTTTTGTATGCTACATTTTCTTTTACCTTGTGTTGGACATTGCTGTCAGTGTTGTAACTGTACCCTGCGCCTAGATGTCTTTGTTTATAATTTGCATTTTGCACTTTTTTTAATGCATCTTATTTTTTTATGCTACGTTTTCTTTTACCTTGTGTTGGACAATGCTGTCAGTGTTGTAACTGCACACTGCGCCTAGATGTCTTTGTTTATTATTTTGCACTATTTTTTAATGCATCTTATGTTTTCATGCTACATTTTCTTTTACCTTGTGTTGGACATTGCTGTCAGTGTTGTAACTGTACACTGTGCCTAGATGCCTTACCCTGTTCCTACTTAAATGTCCTCCTTGTAAGTCGCTTTGGTCAAACGCATCTGCTAAATGCTATGTAATGTAATGTAATGTAATGCAATACAACATTCCTATGCTTCCGCATCATTCTTGTTCAACACATAGCTGATCCACGCAAGTGAAAGTGAAAGCCCAACTGGGAAACTCCAACTCCCATTGTCACACAGCACTCCACAGCACACAAGTGTTCACTGCACACAACGAAATTGCATTTATGCTTTACCCATGCAAGGGGACAGCCCCCAATGGCGCCCCAAGGGAGCAGTGCGGCGGGACAGTACCATGCTCAGGGTACCTCAGTCATGGAGGAGGATGGGGGAGAGCACTGGTGAATTTGTCCCCCCACCAACCTGGCGGGTCGGCAATCGAACTGGCAACCTTTGAGCTATAAGTCTGACGCCTTAACAATCACAACAGAAGTCAGGGCAGTCATGCCCTCCCTTTTTTTTACCTTTTTAACTTTTTAACGTATTTATTATTTTTCTAGACCCCTCCTCCTTTAAGGATGCTGCTAATGCACTTTTTTTTTACCAATGCACTTGGTTTTAACAGAAATATCCCCTTTTTCTATAGCATCTCTATTTTTTATATACTTTTCAATCCTCCTGGTCCCGTGTCTGTATGTGTGCCATTTGCTTTTTGCACATCTGTATGTATGTTACTGCTGCAACGAATGAATTTCCCCCTTGTGGGATAATGAAGGGCATACTTATCTTATCTTATCTTATCTTATCATACTCACATTTTCCATTTTCACATACAGTACACACATGTATTTTCTTGTATTCAGTGGACAACTGATTTTGATTTTGTGTCTTGGTCTATTTCATACATGTACTGTATGTATTTGCAGATCTGTGTTTTTTTAAACTGTAGTCCGTACCTGCTTGTGCAGGGTGATGCCTGTTTGTACCTATTAAATGAGAGCATGCTGAACTATGCCCAGACTAAATTGATCCATATGCTGAAATGACGCACAAAAAAACTCTGTCAAAATGACACGGAAAAGTCAAAACTTGTGTGCATTCTCATGATGTCATGCTGCCCCATGAACTCAAATGATTGGTAGATGAGCTGGCAATATCTATTTTACCTAGCAGTTCATTTCTTATTTCAGTTTTGGGTGTTATGATTGCTCTATAAGCTACTTATTATGAACCGGGTCGAAAATGACCCGAACACCAGAAGTGCTATATTTTTTGATATAGCATTACAGAATTTATGAAAAAAAAAAGTTTTTTGCTTTATTTTGTTAACATAGAGGTGGCTGACAAAGTCAAAAAGCCTTGACACAAGAAACTAAACATAGGGGGCTCATTTACACAGTCATAGTTGAAAACGGGTTGGTAGACAACTGATTTTGATTTTGTATCTTGGTCTATTTCATACATGTACTGTAGGCTATGTATTTGCTGATTTCTATATCGTGTGTTTTTTTAAACTAGTCCGTACCTGCTTGTGCAGGGCGATGCCTGTTTGTACCTATTAAAGCTTTGAGGAGTACTATCACATACTTGTTTAGAACAATAGCAAATGATTCAGTTCTCATTATGATGTCACAAACACTCAGCAGGTTTTTTAACACTAGCTCCTACATGAGTTGTAGAATGTCAGAGGGAAATTCTAGAACTACTGGGGAAAATCCATACTCCTCAAAGGGTTGAAGCTTTGAAACATGAGCAACAATCCAACATGATCTCCAAAAAATCCGTGCTCCTGGACACGGATGTTAAGGACACAAAATCCGTGTCCAGGAGCACAGATTTTGCCAAAATTCCGTGCTCCTGGACACGGAATTGTTTTCCGTGCTCCTGGACACGGAATTGTTTTCTATAGGCTATTTCCACAGTCTTGTGTTTTGTCAGGATTTTTCTGTTTTCAAATATTTTGTCTAAAAAAAAAAACATTTCTTAGCCTACTGACAGGTTTGGGTAAGGGATTGTTTTGGTCTGGGCACAGCTAGTTTTCTTTCATTCATTATATGAGTTTGATAGCCTACTGGAACTGGAAAAGGTATTTCTCAAAAATATGTCTTTAATGACAGGTTAAGGTTAGGGAATGTTTTGGTCAGGGCACAACTTAAATTGTTATAGCATTATTTTGTTTAGGATTAGCATTTGGTATGTATTTTCTAATGATAGAGTTAACACAGTGCTGTGGTAATAGCCTATAGAAAGAACTTCCGTGTGCCCATCACAGAAAACAATTCCGTGTCCAGGAGCACGGAAAACAATTCCGTGTCCAGGAGCACGGAATTTAGGCAAAATCCGTGCTCCTGGACACGGATTTCGTGTCCTTAACATCCGTGGCACGGAATTTTTGGAGATCAGGCTGAACAATCTGTTGATGCCTTGCTGATTGTCAATTCAATTTTATTGTCATTGTCAATGAAGTCAACGGAATTGTGGGTGGAGCAACAACACTGCGTAGTTTGAAGTAGGCCTATAGAAGTAACCAAAAAGAAGTAGTCAAATAAAGTCTAAATTCATGAAGTATATCATGAAGTATAACAAATTAAAGTAAATAATAGTAATAATATGAGTAATAATAAATTAATCAAGTAAATCAAACAGTAAAAAATGAGATCCCCTCCCCACAATTCAAGGTTAAAAACCCAGTGCTGTTGATATTTTTAAGGTGCACAACACATACACACACACACACACACACACACACACACACACACACACACACACACACACACACACACACACACACACACACACACACACACACACACACACACACACACACACACAATCCGTTGATGCCTTGCTGGTTGTCAATCTTTGGAGGTTGAGGAGATGGGAGAATGTGCTACACTTTCCCTCCTTATTGACACCCAATACAGCACAGCTGTAGGACACCTTCTCTCTCTCTCTCTCCCTCTCTCTATCCCTCTCTCTCTCTCTCTCTCCCTCTCTCTCCCTCTCTCTCTCTCTCTCTCTCTCTCCCTCTCTCTCTCTCCCTCTCTCTCTCCCTCTCTCTCTCTCTCTCTCTCCCCTCTCTCTCTCTCTCTCTCTCTCTCTCTCCCCTCTCTCTCCACCCTCTCTCTCTCTCTCTCTCTCTCCCTCCCTCTCTCTCTCCTCTCTCTCTCTCTCTCTCTCTCTCTCTCTCTCAAACTGTACACACACACACACACACACACACACACACACACACACACACACACACACACACACACACACACACACACACACACACACACACACACACACATTTTATGTACTCTACTTGATTCCACATAACAAGTTAATATCGATAGGAACCAAATGTGATAAATAATCCAACAACTATTTGACCAGTTAACATCTTGCTATGGGAGCATCATTAAGGGTACAGGAAACATCTTCTCTTCCAGATGAACATGCTCCCTATCACAGCTGATATTGAGCAGTATTTAGCTAGCTGTCTGGACCTTCTTTTACTTAGTCCACTGATGTTGAGTCCACTGACCACCAGCCTATGCACATGGCCTAGACTGCCAAATACAAGAACAATGAGTACACATTTATAGCCACAGCTTTCAATGGCAGATGTTAGAGGATGGTATTTCAGACTGTCTTCAACCAAGTTGATCACTGCTGTGAGCGCACTTCTTCCATTTCAGCAGCTCTTGCCTCGAGTTCCTCAACGGGCCTCTCTGTGCAAGAATGCTTGGAAAATGTGAAACGTGAAGGGTTTTTCTACTAGATAAGTGGTTCTCAACCTGTGGGTCAAGACCCACTGTTTGGGGGGGGGAGGTCATGATGTAAGGACTCTCAAAGTGAAAGACCATCACTGCATCCAAAGTAATCATCAAACAATGCTAAAATATCTGCCAAATTGTCAAATAATAGCCTATTAAAAAAAGACACATTGTTAAAATAGCCCATCTACAAGCCCACTACGCCTCCCAATGTGAGGAATTCTGGGCTTGTAGATCAGCTATTCTCTCAATATCTTTACATGAGAAATGGAGTCACACAAATTGGGAGGTTCCCAGTCCAAATATGATAATTTTGGGCGGTGACGGCCTAAAAAGGTCGAAAATAACGGTTCTAGATGGCGGCCATCTTGAATTTCGCTGTCAAAACAAAGTTTTATAACCAAAATTATGTCAGATTTGGAATCCTCATGGTTGACTCATATGAAAAAGTGCCTTCATACATGATTCTAGGTCATTCAGATCAAAAGATATTTTTTAGAGATGCCGTCGGACGCCATTTTGAATTTGGCTCTCTAGCAAAAAAGCCCGGGATTTTTGCGAGGGACATGGGGGCTAAATCTTTTCTAAAGGGTCCATAGAGGTCAAATCAATCATCAAAACATTGTTGCCAGAGGTTGGTCACGGAACCTCCATTTATGACTCGACTAGTATGCTAGAAGAAACATCAAGTCTATTGGAAATAACGGGGATTCCCCATATGACTCTGCATAATTTGCCATAATTTGTGCAGTGAAGCAATACTTGAGTGGCCATCAGCACACCAAAACATTCGCTTAGGGGGTGCGTGAACCACATTGAAATGTACAAGGGGGTGCACAGGGAAAAAAGGTTGGGAACCTCTGCTGTAGTCGGACTACTTTTTCCAATAATGAGTAGCCTAATGCAACTACTATTTCAAAACTAGTAGTCAGATTAAATGTACTTTTCTAAAACGCCGTGCGTTACTATTTCTGCTACATAGGCCCACCTACTTATTGTTTCAAGCGAGGAGTCTGTCGGACGCCTGAGGATAGGCTATGATATGAAAAAAAAAACCTTTTATGAAAGGCGTTAGGGATCAGTTTCTACTGAAAGTAACTAAAAGTAATCTAACTTAGTTACTTTTAAAAGCAAGTAGTCAGTAACTTATTAGGTTACTTTTTAAAGAAGTAGTCAGTAGTCGGATGACGGTTTCATAGTAACTGTGGCAACACTGCGCGCCACACAGTAAGGATGCCTATTCCTTTGAAGGGGCACAAGGTAGGATGACGTTGTTTGCGCAGTGCCCGTGGCATGCCTGTCTCAAAATCTACACGGTAATTAAAAAATGCAGTTCAAATAAACTAGCTGTGAGAATGTTTTTCATCACGTAATGCCAGCAGTTGATACAAATCTGAATACGGTATGTAAAGCAATTTTTTTTCGCATGACAAGTGTTTCCCCTGACAGCGGACTATGGCTGCGAGAGTCATCATTCACTTACGAACGATTCACATAACCTTCAACTGACTCAGGACAGTGATAAAGTAACATTTAATCCTACCCACCCTTTAAACAAAAAAACCAAACAATTTCTACATTTTGATATTTGTATTTCATTACTGTATGAAGAGGACTGGAGAGAGGGAGGAGAGGAGAGGAGAGGAGAGGAGAGGAGAGGAGAGGAGAGGAGAAGAGAGGAGAAGAGAGGAGAAGAGAGAGGGAAGGAGAGGAGTGGTGAGAAGAGGGGAGGAGAGGAGAGGAGTGAGGAGAGGAGCGAGGAGGAGAGGGGAGGAGAGGAGAGAGGAGGAGAGGAGAATAGAAGAGCAGAGAGGAGAGGAGGGAAGAGAGGGGAGAGGGGAGTGCAGAGAAGGTAGGTGAGGAGAGGGAGCCCTATCTCACGCCTTTCGTAAAGTCTTCACGAAAAAAATAGATTAATTTTCGTGGTGCATTCACGTTATTGCCCGTTCTTCGTGGTAGGGCAACAAAACGCTGTCTATTCACTTGAATTGCCCCACTGCTGCTATGGTTATCCAAGCGTCTGCAGGGGTGGGGAGGGGGTGCTGACAGAACACTGCTGATACACTCGGGACTCACTAATTCGACGCCCTTTCGGTACTTACGCCTTATGTCCCCTAAACCTAAACCTAAACCTAAACCTAACCCTAACCTTAACCCTACTTAACCCTAAACCTAACCCTAACCCTTACCTTAACCCTAACCTTAACCCTAACCTTGACCCTAAACCTAACCCTAAATTGCTTGTTTGAAATGTTTGATTACCATGTGATGGTAGGCCTACAGAAAGGACGTCAAACTAGTGAGTCGCTAGGCAGCAGTCGGGCAATTCAAATGAATAGGCAGCGTTTCGTTGCCCAACCACAAAAAAACGGGCAATAACGTGAATGCACCACGAAAATTAATCTATTTTTTCGTGAATACTTCACGAAATGAGTGAGATACGGTTGGGAGAGGAGAGGAGAGCATAGGAGGGGAGAAGAGGAGAGGGGCAGATAAGAGGAGGGAGAGGAGAAGTGGGGTAGGAGAGGAGAGGAGCGCATGAGGAGAGAGGAGAGGAGAGGTAGAGTAGGAGAGGGGAGGAAAGGAGAGAGGAGATGTAGGGTAGGGTAGGAGAGGGGAGGAGAGGGTAGGAAATGTAGGGTAGGAGAGGGGAAGGGAGAGGAGAGGGCATGAGGAGGGCGGGGCCGTTGCAGAGGGCGGGGCCGTTGGAGAGGGCGGGGCCGTTGGAGAGGGCAGGGCTGTTGGAGAGGGCATGAGTAGGGCGGGGCCGTTGACAGCTTTGTTTGGACCCGGGGCAGACTCATCTGAGGGCCCCCCTCTCCTCAGTTTGTGTTTGTGTGTGTGTGTGTGTGTGTGTGTGTGTGTGTGTGTGTGTGTGTGTGTGTGTGTGTGTGTGTGTGTGTGTGTGTGTGTGTGTGTTTGTCTGTCTGTGTGTGTGTGAAGATGAATGCATGCAATGTTTGCATAAGGCCTTAGATCCCAGTTGAGGAAGTTTCCACCAAAAAGAGAGAGAGAGAGAGAGAGAGAGAGAGAGAGAGAGAGAGAGAGAGAGAGTGAGAGAGGGAGAGAGAAAGCGGGGAGAGATAGGGAGGGAGGGATAGAGAGAGGAGAGAGAAAGCGGGGAGAGATAGGGAGGGAAGGAGAGAGAGAGCGATAGATAGAGAGAGGGAGGGATGGAGGGAGAGCGGTGTGGCTAGGCGCTGTTGCCATGGGCCCGCTAGTCTGTGTAGGATGGCGTTGCCATGGGCCCGCTAGTCTGTGGGGGGGGTGGGCTGTTCACCAGGGGGTGGGATCACGTGTGTGTGTGTGTGTGTTTGTGTGTGTGTGTGTGGTGGTGGTGCGTGGTGAGGGGCCGTAGTCTTTGTGGGGACCGCCACTGCCTCCAACTCTCTGATCAACTCCCCTCATTCAAGGGGCCACTTCAATACACAAAGTTGAACAACTCCTGACAAAACTGCTAATAGCACATTATTATTGCAATAGTGGGGTGGGGAACCTTTTCCATTCGAGGGGCCATTTCAAATTCCTCCAACGGCCTTACAAGTCCTCAGAGGGCTGTACTATGAACACAAAACAGATTTCCCCCTTACCCCACCTTCTCTAGCCCCCCCCCCTGAATATAACTTCATTGTATTGAAATGTAAATTTTAAAGGGACACTGTGTGAGATTTTTAGTGATTTATTTCCAGAAGTCATGCTGCCCATTCACTAATCTTACCTTTTTCATGAATACTTACCACCACCATCAAATTCTAATTATTCATTATGACTGGAAAAATTGCAATTTTCATACATTAGGCCTAAAAGGGGGATCTTCTCCATGGTACGCCATTTTGAATTTCCAAAAATAGCCATTTTTAGCTGCAAAAATGACTCTACTTGGACCACACTAGAAAATATTTGTTTATTACTTAGTAAACTTTCATGTAAAGATACAATTTGGTAACAGGCAGCCCAGTTTCAATGAGCAGCATAGTTGCAGTATCTTTTTTGACCATTTCCTGCACAGTGTCCCTTTAAGACTCCTTTATAAAATATTTAATATTTCATGTGAAGCTGCATAACATTAAATGTCTTCGGAACTACTCCCCCCAGCCAGGACCCCCCACCCGAGCAGCATCCGTTTTCTCAAGAATTGAGTTACGCCCGCCCATTACCGTCAACCACGATGACTGGAAATGTCATGCAACATGCTGGATGCCAGCTGTTATAAAACCCGATAGAAGAGGAAGAAGAACCAGAAGAAGACGACGAAGGACAACAAAAAGAACAACATAGAACATTTTCGCTGGGGAAGGTGGAGCTAAATGGTGAGTGTTTGGCTGAGTGAACTGGCGGTGAAACGGTGGTGTGTTGTGTAGTGGAACTCGGCCAGTGTCCAAGTGGATACCATAGATGCTGTGGATGTTATGATGGGACACTGTTGTGACGGCAAAATGGGTTACGTGTAAATGTGATGAGTGAGAACCAAACTCGTGGTTTATGGCGCTCCACAACCACAGCAACACTCCTAAATCAACCAAACCCGACACAACAATGTCAATTTTAAGGATGCAGGCGCCCGTAATCAGTCTAATGGGTGTGCGTGCCGTGTGTGTGAGAGAGCGCGTGTGTGTCGACGATTGCGAGTGTTTTGATTGTGAGGGAAAGAGAGAGAGAGAGTGTGTGTGTGTGTGTGTTTGTGTGCGCACCTTAACGCGCTTCCTGTTGTATGCTCATGCGAGTTCGCAAACGGAGCGCAGACATCCCAAGATATCCCCTGATATCGATAGTGACTCCCTGATGCCCTCGAGTCAGATAAAAATCTCCCTGATTTTAGACTACCTATGCTAGTTACTGGGACAGAGAAAGATAATGACTCGTGCGACATGTGTGAGATTTGAGCTAGGCTACTTCAAATGGATTGCGCGAGCACACTTCGTAGTAGAACGCCCTGCAGTCCCAGGAAAAATAGTATGTGTTCCATGCAGGCTGAACAATAGAAAACACATGAACATAGGCCTAAATATTAACACTGATGCTGGGTTTTTTTTTCTCGTGGGTGTCAATTATTTGTTGTTATTATATGGTTGTGACGTCATCTGTCGAATGCTCCATTCATTTCAACGGGGCTCCCCAACGTTCGGACGTCTGTTATTTTTCGATAACGGACGGGTTGGTCTATAACAGACCGCTGTCAATGGCAACAAGACTTTTCACTGCTAAAGCGACTTTTCAACAAGACTCTAATCAGCTGCTGTGATAGACAGCACCCGTTGTCCTGGCTACCGCTGTCAATGGCAACAAGACGTTCACTGCTAAAGCCACTGGTTTGTAGGCCTACAAGTCAGTGGCTAAAGCGAATGTTTCACATCACTCCGCAGGGGGTCCGGTCTTTTGTCACTCTAATCAGCTGCTGTGATAGACAACACCTGTTGTCCTGGCTACCTAGCTGTTGCCTAGCGGTGTTCCACAACGGCACTGTTTTGTTTTGCGCAGCAACAATCTTAACATTAAATAGGTCTAAAGAAATGTCCCCGCCATGTGTGAATCATTTAAGTATATCCATATAATAAGCGGGTTAACTTTCGGCGAGTCGGTCGCTTTGTGGAATAGCAGCACTTCAGAGAGAACAAGACCCCTCCGCTCCGCGTCGGGGTCTAAAGATTCTCTCTGTCGTGCTGCTATTCCACGGTAGCGCCCTTCTCGCCGAACGTTAACCCTTACATAAGAATCTCCCTGAAATGAGTTTTTGGAACTTGGGTTGTCTGGGAGCGGTGAGGAGGGCAAGAGAATTCATGTTCAGACTGTATAGCCTAGAATTGCCGTAACCGCCCTTAGTAGAATGAGGGAGAAAAGAGTGTTTATCTATTTCTTTCTCTGGCAACAAGGCATTCTGAAACGTCTTCCAGAAGTGAGGAGACACCCTGTGATGTGGTGGACATACGGAATTGCTCTCTCTATACTCCCACAGCATGTTTCCAATGTCTTCTGTTTTCTCAGGATTTTTCTACTTTCAAATAGTTTTTCTAAAAAAAAAAAACATTTCTTTCTGACAGGTTAGGGTTAGGGATTGTTTTGGTCTGGGAACAGCTAGAAGGACTATTCTTTTATTCATTAGGCTATATGAATTTGATAGCCTATCAACCAACTGGAAAAGGTAAGCCTAGGCCTATGTCTCAAAAATAAGTCTTTAATGAAAGGTTAAGGTTAGGGAATGTTTTGATCAGGGCACAACAATTTGCTATAGCATTATTTTGTTTAGGATTACATTACACTTAAGTGATGCTTTCATTTTATTCAAAGCGACTTACAGTTATTATTTTTCAGGGTATTGGTTACAGTCCCTGGAGCAATGTGGGGTTAGGTGCCTTGCTCAAGGTCACTTCAGCCATGGAGATGTAGGGAGAGGTCAGGTGGGATTCGAACCTGCAACCCTCAGATTGAAAGACCAACTCTCTAACCGCTAGGCCACGGCTGCCCCACGACTAGGCCACGGCTGATTAGCATTTGAAATGTATTTTCTAGTGATAGAGTTAACACAGTGCTGTGGGAACATAGAAAGCACTACCGTGTGTCCATCACGGGGGAAAAAAATCTGTGTCCAGGAACACGGATTTTGGTGTCCCAAACATCCGTGTGCAGGAGCACAGCATTTTGGAGATCAGGCTGGATTAACATGTCTACCAATTGTACCAAAAACAACAGCAGAATTGGTAACACTTTCTATGAAGTCCATCTTAGTGCATTATGAGCGCATTTATAACAAATTATAATGTACATTATAATTACTTACAACGCATTACGACTGCACTCATGATGTTTCATGATGTTTTATGTTAACAGTAGCCTAATGAAAAACCATAAATCTAGCTAATGCTTTATAAATCCAAGGGTATTATGAGTGCTCAATTCAAGTCAAGTCAAGTTGGTTTTTATTGTCAATTTCTGTACATGCACTGGTCATACAAAGAATTTGAAATTACGTTTCTTGCTTTCCCATGTAGACATAGACTAATCTAGGTAAGGACATAGACAGTATAGACATAGACAGTACTCATACATGGACATAAGACAGTGTGGACATAGACAGTGCTCATACAGATGGTGTAACTTCAATCTGCTCATTACCGTGCCGGGCCGCGGCAGCGTACCGTGATCATTACACCCTGTGGCCATTCGGAATGCGGGGGGCAGTATAGCACTGCTTTTGCAGAGCAGCGTCTGCCTGTGCTTGTAGGCTACGTCTGTCTGTGCTCCCATTGTCCATCCCCCAGTTTTAGTAGTAGTAGAAATACAGTCAGCAAATTGCATGTTTTATTTAGCATTGGGCATTTGATAGGGCATTTGATAATAACACAAGTGTGAGCCCTAAACAAGACCACCATGTGAATTTAAACTCGACTTTTTTCTGTCTTGCATTCACCGTCTCCCAATCCGTCCCTAACTTATTTCGGCACTATTCAAGCCAGGAACGGGTATCCTCGGGATACAGAGTTTGCATACCTACTACAATTTGAACCGGTAAAGACAATTAAAACCGAGTCAATCAGACAGGAACACCATTGTAATTAAGTGTGTCCCGTGACGCCAGCATGAGAGAGATCGAATTTTAAATTTGGCGACGACATTCTGTCTGCAAAACTGGCATCGACCGCTTCCAATTTAGGACTATAGGCCTATTCAACCGTTTCCACAACCTCACTGATCACAGTTGCTTCATCTCTAATGCCAGGGCTAAGAATAACGAAAATAGCAAAACAGAGTAGGCTAATAAACCGTAATGGAGAGACTGAGGAGACATGAAATCAAGCGGCGGAGTTCGGACCATTTTTAGTGGACCGATGTCGCTTGCTTTGTGTAGCCCTATCAAGCAAGCCTGTCTGTCTCATTTGTGCGATGAGCACACAAACACAAATTGAACCACTCGTATAGTGTGAGTCAAACAGACATGAACAACATTGTAGCCTAATGAAGTAGTGCCCCGTCATGTCAGCATGAGAGAGGTGATTTTACATTTGTCGACGACATTCCGTCTTTAAAACTGGCGCATGCCGCTTCCCCTATTGCAGGCTATTAACCTGATATACACTGTCGTTACCACAAAAAACAAGGTAGCACAACTTAATACCATTACTAGCCTATATATCTGGTAGCCTAAATAGTAGGTTGAAGACGGGGGTATTATTGGTGCACTGCTTTTCTTTTGCGAAGCAGAGTAGCCTAATCTGCTTCAGTGTAGCTCATTGTACGTTGATCCCTCCCTCAGTTTTAGGCTACAAGTGGAAAGAGTCAGCCGTAACATTGGGTATTTGATAATAACACAAGCGTGATCCCTAAACAAGACCGCCAGTCGATGGTGTTATGTTTTCATTAGGCTATTCTGTCCTGCATTCACCGTCTCAATTCCGCTCCTAACTTATAGGCTAAGTGATTATTTAATTAGGCCTATTATTAATAATTATAATAGTAATAATTATAATAATTATTTAGTTAATTATTTCTGCACTACCTATTCAAGTCAGGAACGGATATCCTCAGGATAGCCTACGGACTAATAGGTTGAAGACGTTTTTTTGTATTGGTGCTTGTGAACATTTCATCCTTTCAATGCGCTGTTGTGCGCAATCGACGGGATTCCGGTTAACTGGGGATGTGATGCACACATGACAAGACATCTGTTACACCAGGTGTGGCTAATCATCTGTGATTAGGACTGCAAATTCCGTTGCTTCGGTGGAGATGCGAACCAACAGTATGACTGGGGAACTATGACTCCTTCGGAGGCTGGATAACCTGTCGCGCCACGACATGTCACAAAAGGCTGTGCAGTCCCTGCTGTAACCCACCCCCTCCCCCACAGACAAACATTCATGTTCTGAAAAGTTCAACACGTTCTGAAAATTGTAGCCGCTTTGCATTAAGTTTTCGAGCAGACACTTGTCCACGGTGACGCAACATCGAAAGAGAAACGCAGAGACTGTTCACAAATAACTGAATAAAGATTTCATTAAAAAAAACACAGCATTTCTATGAAAATGTGCTGGGTGACCACACTGCCTATGTCTATCCAGATGCACGTATAGCAACAATGAGAAAGAGAGGGAGAGACGGGGAGAGAGAGCGATTAGCGCGTATCTCTGTGTGTGTGTGTGTGTGTGTGTGTGTGTCTGTGTCGGGGAACATTTGAAGTGAAAAAACCACCCTCCCCCACTTCAGCATCAGATGTTGGTGGTCTACAAGTCAAGACTATCTTGTAGCCCAGTCATGAAGTTCATAAAGCCATCGGTAGCCTATTAGGCCAAGATATCCAAAATCCCTCCGCAAATTTCTGCATTGCCTGAGTTCATAGGCTAAAACAACTTTATTTAGGCCTGACTTATTTAGCTTACTTTATTAGCCTTATTATGGCCCATTATCGTATTTAGGCTGTAACGTAGGCCTATTTTACAAAATAGCGAAAGAAGGAAAAGACACGACAGACAAGTTGAGGCTTACTGATCGTAGCCTATTACAGCAAACCGAACATGCGCTTTATGAACAGACTAGCCTGAGGGCAAACATCTTCTTGGCACTATTGAGATAACCAGGCCATGCCAGGAATTCAACTACCTGGGCACACACTAAAATACTGACAGACTACAATTAGTACATGAGCCAGAGGTCAATTTTTCACATATTGGTATCACCTGGGGTGGCAAAGTCTATCAATGTTTTTTGTAATCCTCCATGCCTGAGGGACATTATTTGGTATGATAGCCCTCTGGAAGTGGTAGCTTTCTTATATTTTTACTCACTTTTATAATGACACCCAGTGCATTTTGCAATACATGCCTATATATGGATGTAGGCATATGTAAGTGTCTGTGATGATGGTATATGTTTTTATTGATGTTACATCACATGTAGACACCTTAGGGATTTTAAAAATATACAGGTTTGATGGATAATGTACTTTCCTATGAATTATGTAAGTCAAAATGTATCCGTCATACACTTTTTCAGCAATATAATGCAAGGTTAGATTGATGCAGAAGCCTGTAGGAGGGTGGGTCAAATCCCAATGATTGCTATATCATATCTGTAGGGTGTGGGCATTAAAAAAAATAAATGGGTTTGCTAGTTTGATATAAATTATACACCTATTTAGGCCCAAAACCTATAACTGTCCAATGGATGTCATTGGAAATCAATGCACATTACATAACTAAGGTATAGTGGAATGTAGGAAGTTGTGAGATGCCTCAATGCACATTATATCACATCTACAGTGTATAGACCTAAGAAAATATATGGATTGGATAGCTTACTACAAATAACCCACTTATTTTAGACCCACAACTCATGGCCGTCCATTCAAAATCAATGCATTTAAAAGTATGAAATCTTTAGGAGTTTACAGAGCTTATGTAGGGATAGAGGAAGTTGGGAGATGTGTCAATGCACATTATGAACCTTTGGAAAATATATGGATTAGATTGCTAAATGCACATAATTCAGGTACTTTAGATGCTGACCATTGAAATGCATTGCAAATGCAAGTTCTGCAATTACATTGTAGAACTAAGGTAGAGGAATGTAGGAAGTTGGGAGATATCACAACACAAATGTCACATCCAGTGGATCTTTAGAAAGCCTACATACATTATGTTAAATAATCTTTTTTCAGTCAGTGGGCCAGGACACATTTAGCCTATATTTCTAAAAATTAAAGTGATGGTAGGCATGTGCTGGAGATACCCATTGTAGAAGCTAAGCCTACCGCTTGAAGCTCCTGAAGTGTTGCTTGATTTAACACCAATCAGACGCGCTTGCTCGGCAGGTGGAAACGAGTATGCATGAATAAACAATCTTGACGTCTTCTTGCTTTTGCGTAATTTATTGCGTCTCACCACAGTTAAAGTGCATCCAGTTGCAGTACATTCCCAGTCAGCAAAGTCCACAATAATCCATGAAACGAAAGTAATAGGCACGACAGAAAGTTCTCATACATACGCCGAGGCGAAGCGGTCAAAACTGTATGTGCTCCCCTCCGTCAGGCAACACCTGTCACCTGAACAAAGGTTCCCCCTTATATTGCTGTGACCCCAATAAGAAGGAAAGCGCCACCCAGTGGACGATTACGGCATGACATGAAACAAAAAGAAAATAGAAGGAAAACTGGCTCTTACACCCCGGCCCCTAATTGCAATGGTTGGGGTACAAACATGACAATTCACATAAAAACAAAAAGAGCCAGTGAAAGAAAAACAGTGAATGCCAGATCATGGGATTACCCCTGTTGACACATAATTGCTAGCCCTGTCAGACTGCTAATTTGGAGCTTCATACAGCAGGCAGAGCTTGGCAACAGGCCTTTCAATTTTGTTGTTCTTGGTCTGGAGGCGGACTGAGCGGACAAGTCCCCATTTGTCAGGGTAGGTTTCCAGGACTCTTGCAAGTGGCCATGAGCCGCGTGGGGCAGTGGGATCCATAATGATGACGATATCTCCTTCTTTGAGATTCTCCTTGCGGTCATTCCATTTTTGCCTCTCCTGAAGCATTGGAAGGTATTCACGTATCCATCGCTTCCAGAAAAGATTCGAGATATATTGAACTTGTCTCCATCTCCTCTTGATGTACAAGTCATGATCCTTGAACAGCCCTGGTGGTAGGCATGGCTTTCCTTTCATTAAGAGGATGTGATTAGGAGTCAGAGGTTCAAGATCGTTTGGGTCATCGGACAGCTTGGTGATAGGCCGGTCATTCAATATGGCCTCTGCTTCACACATGACTGTGTGGAGTCCGTCATCATCCAGCCTCTGCTGCCGAAGAACTGAATTGAGAATTCTCCTCACCATGCGTATCACACGCTCCCAGACACCACCGAAGTGCGACGCTGCTGGCGGATTGAAGCTCCATTTAATCCCTTGTTGTCGCAGTGCTCCTTCAATCTGTGTCTGGTTGAGGGATGACAGCGCCTCTCGGAGCTCTCTCTCTGCCCCTATGAAGTTGGTGCCATTATCAGATTGGATACGGACAACCTGGCCTCGTCTGCAGATGAAACGGCGCAGCGCATTAATGCACGCATCTGTATCCAAGGAGCTTGCAACTTCTAAGTGGACCGCTCTACTAGACAGACAGGTGAATATTACGCCGTAGCGTTTGACTGTGCCACGACCTTTCTTCACCTCTATCGGTCCAAAGTAGTCAAGGCCTACATTTGTGAATGGTGGGTGGTCTGGAAGTACCCTTTCCTTTGGCAAGTCTGCCATCTTCTGGCCCATCATCCGAGCATGATATCTCCTGCAGATACAGCATTCGGCCACAATTCTCCTCACTGCAGAGTTGGCCCCTGTGATCCAGTATTTTCTTCTCAGCGTGGACAACATGTGATTGCGACCACTATGGCCAAGCCGTTGATGCAGGTCACGCAGGAGAAGAGTTGCCACATGTTGACCTTTAGCCAGAATGAGTGGGTGTTTTGCTTCCTCTGGCAGTGAACCTCTGGTGAGTCGACCTCCAACTCTTATGAGCCCGTCCTCCAGTCGCGGATCGAGCTTGTAGAGCACACTTTTCTTGCTGACCGTCTTCCCTGCAGACAAGACAGCTATTTCTTCTTCAAACCTTTGTCGCTGACAGAAGCGAATTATAGCGGTCTCAGCCTCCGACAAATTCTGGATAGTCAACCTTCCTTTGGGTTCAGTAGAATCCTGTGTGCTGCTGGCAGCAGCTGGCTCCTTCCTTCTGCGAGCCCTGTACAGAAGTAGCTTCCTCAGCCTCAGAAGCCAGGCTACTGTTACTTTCAGTTTCCTCCAGTCTGAGAAGTAGCTGATAAGATAGCTGGTGCTGTCAGAGGATGCATTCACGGTAACTGCATTCACCACAGCATCCTTTTTGACCTCTGGGTCGTCTGGCTTGATCGCAGTGTCCACCACGTCACATGGCCAATCCTGTTCTGGAAGACGCAGCAGCCTTGGACCCTGTATCCACCTGTTGTGATCAATGAACGGTCGGACCCTCAGCCCTCTGGACGCCTCGTCAGCTGGGTTGTCTTTCGTGCAAATGTAACGCCATTGGGAAGGTGTGGTTGACTCTCTTATGGTCGTGACCCTGTTTGCCACAAAGGTGTGGAAACGCCTGTCCTCGTTTCTGATGTACTTGAGCACTGACGTGCTGTCTGTCCAAAAGACAGATTCTTGTACCGGGATTCGAAGCTCAGCTTTCAGCATCAGGTCAACTCGAACAGCAAGGACTGCAGCAGTCAATTCTAAGCGAGGAATGGTGACAGTCTTTAATGGGGTTACTCTGGCTTTACCCATCAGAAAGGCAACATGAACGTCATTTTGGGTGTTCTGCATTCTGAGGTAAGAGACTGCACCGTACCCTGACTCACTTGCATCTGAGAAGTGATGAAGCTGAGCTTGGACAACATCCCCAAATCCTTTGGGCTTGACGCATCTTCTGACATGGAACTCAGACAGCATATCCAACTCCTCTAGCCACCTTGTCCACTGATGAAGAAGATCTTGAGGTATGGCGTCATCCCATCCCACATTTCTCCGGCATAGCTCTTGCAGCATTTGTTTCGCAGGCAACATGACTGGTGCAAGGAAGCCCAGGGGATCGTAGACTGAGCTGGCGACAGAGAGCATTCCTCTTCTTGTGTAAGACCTTTGAGGTAGGTCCAGCTTGAATGTAAAAGTGTCCTCTTCGACGCACCACCTTAGGCCAAGAGCTCTCTCGACAGGAAGTTCATCGCGGTCCATGTCGAGTTCCTTCAGGTCCTTTGCTCGCTGGTCCTCAGAGAGCGCTTGCAGGACAGTGCGGCTGTTGCTGGTCCATTTTGTCAGAGTAAACCCTCCTTTCTTACAGAGTGTGGTCAGATGTTTCACCATTGACAGAGCCTCTTCCTCAGACTCCACACTCTTAAGGCAGTCGTCAACATAAAAGTTCTCCTTCACTGTTGACACCACCTCTTCTGGGAAGTCAGCTTGACTGTCATCAGCCGTTTTCCTCAGAGCAAAGATGGCACAGCTCGGAGAGGAGACAGCACCGAACAGATGCACAGTCATGCGGAACACTGCCACGTCTTTGGTGAGATCACCGCCAGCCCACCACAGGAAGCGCAGGCAATCTCTGTCCTCCAATGGGACTCTGACTTGGTGGTACATTGCCTGCACATCTCCCATGATAGCCACGGGATGCTGTCTAAACCTCAGAAGAACTCCAAGCAATGTACTATTGAGGTTGGGGCCTTGCAAGAGCTGCTGATTCAGTGAGGTTCCCTGGAACACTGCAGCACAGTCGAACACGACTCGCAGAGTCCTTTTCCTGGTATGGCGAACACCGTGATGAGGAATGTACCAGACCTTGCCGCTGCTGCCACTCAGTTGCTTGGCAGGTACTTCCTCTGCATAGCCTCTGCTCACCATCTCAGAAATGTTGGCACTGTATTCCTCAAAGAGTTGCTTGTCTCTCAGGAACTTCCTTTTTAAGCCTGTTATTCTTTGCTTTGCCACAGTGTAGTTATTGGGCAGACACACACCTCGTTTGAAAGGCAACTTTAACTGGTAGTGGTTGTCTTGGAGAATCGCTGACTTTTCCGCAATCTCCATGAACTTCCTATCCTCTCTTGACAACCCCAACTCTTCTGTAGCCCTCTCATTGAAGTCATGGTTGTATTGATTGGTCAGCATTTCCTCCAGCCTTTGCACAGATATCCTATTGACCGATGCAGATGTTTGGTCAGCACTCTGAGTGCAATTCTCATGCACTGGACCAGAAACGACCCATCCAATCGCCGTTTTCAGTGCATACGGGCCCCTCCCACAGCTGTTTATGACTTCCCAAGGCTCCAGTATCTTGGGCACGTTGCTGCCAATCAGCAAGTCGACACCAGCCTCTATCTTGGGAACGTTGACTTTCGCCAGGTACGGCCACTGCACCAGGTCTCTGGTTGTTACGATGTGCTCAGTGCTTACAGGCATTTTCTTCTGTGTCAGAGTCTCTGGAAGTTCGTAGAATGCGTTGCCATTAATGCCAGACACCTCCAAGCCAACAATTGAGTATGACGGCACCACTCGTTCTTGCCCCATTGTTTGCAGGAGGAGCTGCGTTTTTCTCCCAGTGATGTGAAGCTTTCGCATGAGCTGCTCTGAACAAAAGGTGGCTGAGCTGCCAGGGTCTAAAAATGCATATGTCTGGATTACTTTGTCACCTTTAGCAGATTTGACTTGCACTGGGAGGATGGACAACAGACAGCGATCCCTTCCGGCCCCTGTATGTGCACATATCTCTGCAGATGTCTGAGACCCTATAGGCCCAGCAGGTGCTGTGGATGCACTGGCCTGGACCTGTGCTGCAAGTTTGCTGTTTGTTGCATCATTTCTGTCAACATGGAGAGTAGTGGGATGTGCTTGACCACATGTCTCGCAGGTCAGACGCTGCTCACAATTTCGGCTTATGTGCCCTGGACACAGGCAGCCAAAGCACAATCTGTTTTCCTTTAGAAAGTCTATTTTGTCTCTGTGCCTCATGCGCTTCAGCTGCTCACAGCAGTCGAGAGAGTGGCTTTGAGTACAACATGCACAAGTTGGATCTGCAGCATAGCTATGCCCGGATGAAGTGTTCCTCGAGCCTCTGGCCTGTTCGGACTCCACAGGTGCAACGGTTGTGGCAAAACTGTTTCCTTTAGTCCTTTGCTCTGTATAGGGCTTTGGCCTACTGGCAGCTCTTCCTCCATTCACTGCAGGTGGTGGGTCATTAATGTTGCCATATAACGGGTCAGACAAGATGCTAACATGCCTTTCGACCACTTTGACCAAGTCGTCGAATAGGGCCCTGCTGCCTGTTGCTTCCAAGGTGTCATGTGCAATGGTCCTCCATCGCTCTCTGAGCTTATATGGCAGCTTGCTGACGATTGCCCGAATGTTACTTGGCATTTCCAACTCCTGCATGTAGTCTAATTCGGTCATGACATTACAGCAGCCTCTCAGGAAGAGAGAGTAGTCCTTCAGTGCAGAGACATCTTCGTTTCGTATTGGAGCCCACGATAAAACCCTTTCAATGTACGCTGTGGCGACTTTGTACTTGTTGCCAAAGTGCTCCTCTAGCAGATGTTTTGCTGTTGCATATCCTTGGTCAGGCATCATGTGCAAACAACTACGAACAAGCTCCCTAGGCTGCCCCCTGGTGAACTGTTCCAAGTAGTACAAGCAGTCACTTTGGCTGGCTTTTTCCTCCACTCCTTGCTCAAATGCACGCATGAATGAAATGTACTGGAGAGGATCTCCATTAAACAAAGGGATGTCTCTTGGTGGCAGTGAAGCTAGTAGTTGTTGTTTGACCAGTGCAGATGTTATTTCATTTTGCCTTTGCATTACTGAGACAAGGTTCGGTGCTGGTAGGTTGGTGGCTTGTGTGGATTGTAGTACTTTGCCCAGGGTGTGCTGAGTCTGCATGTTGAGGTTGGCGTATTGCTTTGGCCTAACTGTGGGCTGAGCTCCGCTTTTCTGCTGTGGCGCACCTTGTGCCTTTGGGGGCGCTGACAGCACAGGCTCCTTGTGCGTGGGTTTCCTTTGGGATGGATACATGAATTCATCTGCCTTTGGGTTCAACTGGTGTGATGTTTTCCTGGTATTTTTTTCCAAGTAGGAATTCATTGCATTGGATGCTTTAGCACAGCTGCCTTTGTCAGAGGACTGGAGAACTGCAAGCTTAGCAGTGGATTCGGCAATCATGGTTTCCAATTCCTGTTGCTCCTTTTTCCTTTTTATCTGCTGTTCTTGCTCTTCAAGGGTGTGCTTGTCCTTTAAAGCAGCTAAACGAGTGAGCAGTGCTGCCTTTGCCTTGGTTGTAGAGGATGCATTGCTAAGTCTACCACTATTACCGCTTTTCCCTGACCGTCTGCTGGGTACATTGGAGATGCTATCTTCAGGGTTAACATCATCAATACCATTGGCAGTATCACATGTTACATTTTCATCACACTTTGACACCCATAATTGTACTTTAGGAATAAAATCATTATTAGCAATCATTTTGGCTTTAAACCACACATCATGTCTGTCTTTCTCTTCAGTTGGCAACATACTCATTAAAGATGCATGAAAACCTTTTGCTTCGTCACATTTTTTCAACAAATCATTAAAAACACTTTCAACCTGTTTTTTGTCATTTTTCTCCATAAAACATTGCAACACATCCCTAAGTCTTGAAGCATTATTCAACACATTTCGCCTGTCATTTTGTAAACGTTCGAGTCTTTCAGCAAGCGCTTTGGGTGTTAATTTGACCACTCTTTTTTGTTTGTCATTTTGCGCATCGACATTTTCAATGTTCGATTTGTCAGACGGCTCCTCGGGCCTGTTTACAGCGGTATCTTCTAGCATTATTACGGTAATGCAAAAGGTTTCGAAAAGTTCGCAACGAAGTGAACGAGTTCACACGAAGTGGAATAATCCGCGACCAGCGTTTCCCCAACCCCAGTTGTCACCAATGCATTGGATTTTACCCCACAATGTGTGCACACAAACTGAATGGCCATTCATTCGTAGGTAGCGCTACACATACCTTTCGTCGGGCGCCTTTACTCCAAAGTACCGGTAGACCTGGCAGACTTTCGGCGAAAAGGTCTTCCTCCACTGTGTGAAAGGCTATGATACAACGTTGAGCTGCTGAGAGGGCCCTCGCCCCCGGTTCCGTAGTCAAGTCAAGTCTTCCTGTACATCCATCCAATCGCACGATGACCAGCTAATCCACTTTGGAAAATCTTGATCCGTCTCGATGGCGCGAGAGCCAGTTTTGACTTGAGATGTAGAAGCTAAGCCTACCGCTTGAAGCTCCTGAAGTGTTGCTTGATTTAACACCAATCAGACGCGCTTGCTCGGCAGGTGGAAACGAGTATGCATGAATAAACAATCTTGACGTCTTCTTGCTTTTGCGTAATTTATTGCGTCTCACCACAGTTAAAGTGCATCCAGTTGCAGTACATTCCCAGTCAGCAAAGTCCACAATAATCCATGAAACGAAAGTAATAGGCACGACAGAAAGTTCTCATACATACGCCGAGGCGAAGCGGTCAAAACTGTATGTGCTCACCTCCGTCAGGCAACACCTGTCACCTGAACAAAGGTTCCCCCTTATATTGCTGTGACCCCAATAAGAAGGAAAGCGCCACCCAGTGGACGATTACGGCATGACATGAAACAAAAAGAAAATAGAAGGAAAACTGGCTCTTACATACATGCTGAGATGTCCTAAAATGGGCCAGAGTGTTATCGATACAAACTTGATCACGCTTACTTCTTTACATGAAATGAGATTTTCTTTTGGCAATTTTGTTTTGTTGAACCTCAAATCCATAAGCACTGGTAGTATTGGGTCACCCATGAAGTGAAAAAATGTTGCCTGGTCTCCTTTTATCATATAGCCTACTTGCAGTTATGGAAAAAGTTTCTGACACCCTGTGGATGATTAGTTGATGGGCATGTGGATGTTATTTTCAGAAAGTACTATTCAATGGCTGACCAGGCATATTAGATCTTGATAGAGACCATAGTGTCTTGGTTGCAAAAATGGCTCAACTTGAGTGTACAGGAGGTGGACACTCAAGTGTTTGAAAACAAGATTAATTAGGACAAGGCAAGAGGTCAAGAGGATACGTAACTCTCAGAATGGCATTTGCAAAAGAAGAATATTACAATTGTCAGCTCACTCACAGAAATGAGAATTTAATGACACCAACTGATCAATGAAAAGAATGCAAATAGTGCATTCAGAATCCTTCACACATAACATGGAAATTGCACCTATGGTATGTTGTTTTAACAAATTATAATATGTGTGAATTGTAATTTTCAAAATCTCCATCACTATTATCATAATCAGCCAGGTTGGGCTATTATATCTAGTCTTCCAAAAACCCAGTCATGAAGAGATTCAGAGTTTGCGCTATAGCTGTATAGAAAATATGCTGAATGATAAATGATGAAGTTAAATTTAGGAGCTGTTTGCCTTTTGTTGGGTCCTGTGGCTTTTCCCCCATCCAATCAGCATCATTGGTGATTGCTGATTGCTGGTTGCTGGCGCAACAAATTGGAGAATGATAGGGGTAAGTTTCATGAACAGTTTCAATTTCTGAGTAATGAGTTGATTTTAGAACACATGACACTAAGGGCCTCTAGCTCAGTTCCTCTGGCTTTTGAGGGTGTCTTTGAACTTCATACTGTAAACCCTTACTGGGAAGTGACAGGGTGATCATACCTGTGCTTTTGGTGGCTGTGAGACCCTTGCTCCCACATCCCTCAGACGTTTTGTTGATGTATATTGCCACAAACCTTCTGTATCTAACCTCTTCAATGCAGACTTCAATTTCCCAGCTGCGATGTACCTTTCCATGGTACAATGTCTTCTTGGGAGCTGATGATGCCTCATTCCCATTGCAGGTCTCCACTTGCACTAAGTAACCACAAGTGATGCCTTTTCCCTTACCACTGATCTCTGGACTCACGATACAGTATGTCTGAATTTAGTGTCATCTGTAGTCATGCCTTGTTGCACTGCAAGTTGTGAGATTGGTAATGGGTATCTTGAAACTTCAAGCCACATCTTGATGTAAGCTGAAAGTCCTCTTTCCAGTTACTGTTCAAATGGGGACTTTCTTAAATGGGGGGCACATCACTGAGCTCATGGGGCATGGCGCCAAAGACATCAGCAAGATCCAGGAAGATTACATGGAGGTTCTTTTTTCCAGCTTTGCTGTTTGGGTAACACACAGCATGACCTGACACTAAATCCAGACATGTCGCCCTTTGAACAGTATCCTTTGTGAAATAACACCGAAAAGGAGATTAATTTCCAAAATAGTAAGTGAGGAAATTGTGTTGAACTGGCAGATGTTCATTTGTATCCTTTTCCTTAGAGATCAGGACCCCACCTGCTCTTCGCCCCACTTCACACTACACACTTCACATGCAGTCAATGATTTCAATTCACTTTGTGTGCTTCACTCTATTAGACTCAGAGGCAACAATCAATGCAAGGCACTAGTTTCCCTTGAATATCTTTTCTTCCTTGATGAATCATCAAATCCCTGTGAGATTCCTTCTTCCCTCCAGCATGTTTGTGGAGTTATATTCCCGCTGGTTGGTGTTCTCACAAGTCTGTAGTATAGTTATTGTTCATCATGTACTTACTCATTCTCCAACATCTCAGTCACAACACATATGAAGTTAAACAGGACTCACCTGATGCCATTTCTGTCTGTATCATGATGTACCTAGTCTTATGTGTCTTTGACACTAGAGCAGTCAACATACCCAGCAAGTCAGATTGTACGGTATGTTTAAAAAAAGACACATTTTCAGAAAAAGTAATGATCTAGTTTAGTTCCAGACAAAATGAAAATACTGTTATGCAGGATCTCCATGTGCTGTTCTTGAAACTGATGTGTGTGCAATTGCAATCGCATCTTCCAGTTTTCTCCGTTACACTTTAGACCTACCTTCATTCTGTAATATAGCCTAGTTTGATTTCCAATGGCTAAATGAGATTTGAGTCTAAAATAACTGTACTGCATATCAAGCCCATTTGTTTTCCAAAGGTCTACAGTAGCTATATAATATGCATTGAGAGATCTGTCATCTTACATTGAGCAATACCTTACTTCTGCACTTTGCATTACCTGGAAATGCTTTGATTTTCAATGGACGGCTATGAGGTTTGGGTCTAAATAACTCTGTAATGTGTATCAAACTGTCTAATCCAGGGGTGCCCAACCTATTCCAACTCGGGGTCCCCTTGACATGTTCATACTTTTTCAGGGCTCATCACTGACTGAAAAAATAAAACGAAACATACACTATAAACAAATGTGATTTTTGATTTTTAGAAAATGATTTCAAGTCCCACTTGGAATACAGTAAGGGCCAACCAGTGGCCCCAGGCCTAAAGTTCGAGAATCATTGATCCATATACTTTCTAAAGGTCTACATACTCTAGATGTGATATAATATGCATTGGGACAACTCCCAATTTCCTACATTCCTCTACAACACATTTCTGTAATATACTTTGCATTACATTGCAATGCATTGGTTTTCATTCAAATCCATTGGACAATTATGAGTTCTAGGCCTAAAATAGCAACATACCTTATATTCGGCGATCAAACCCATGTATTTTCTGAAAGCACACACTCTCCAGATATGATATAGCAAAAGTTGCAATCCAACCTATCCCCCTGGGGTCTCCCAACTTCCTCTATCCGTACATAAGTTCTGTAAAGTACATTGTACTTTGAAATGCATTGATTTTTAATGGATGGCCATGAGGTGTGGGTATAAAATAACTGTGTAATTTCTATTAAGCTATCCAATCCATTTATTTTCCGAGGTCTACACACTCCAGATGTGATATAATGTGCATTGTGACATCTTCCAACTTCCTACATTCCTCTATACCATAGTTATGTAATGTGTTTGGGATTACATTGAAATGCATTGATTTCCATTGAAATCCATTAGACAGTTATGGGATTTTGGCCTAAATAGGTGTATAATTTATATTAAACTAGCAAACCCATATATTTTCTGAAAGCCCACACTCTACAGACATGATATAGCAAGTCTTAGGATTTGACCCACCCTCCTACAGGCTTCTGCATCATTCTAACATTGCATTATATTGCTGAAAAAGTGTATGACGGATATATTTTGACCTATATAATTCATAGGAAAGTGCATTATCCATCAAAATTGTATATTTTTAAAATCCCTAAGGTGTCTACATGTGATGTAACATCAATAAAAAAAATATCCCATCATCACAGACACTTGCATACGCCTACATCCATATATAGGCATGTATTGCGAAATGCACTGGGTGTCATTATAAAAGTGAGTAAAAATATAAGAAAGCTACCACTTCCAGAGGGCTATCATACCAAATAATGTCCCTCAGGCATGGAGGATTACAAAAAACATTGATAGACTTTGCCACCCCAGGTGATACCAACTTCTGCTCCGGCCCATGGACTAAATTGCTTGGATCTTCAGTGGGTTTCGTGGGTCCGGGGGGGATGGGTGGTGATGGCACGCTTGATGTATTTTTCCCCACCCCATGCATGCACGCGGATACACAGGGTCGGGACATTCACCCAATGAATGACTGAGTGCGGCTAAATATGCCTGTTGCATATCGTAGCCTAATTATTCACACATCACGTCAAGTCACAAATTAGTAGTCTCTTGCAGTTGACCTATGCCAAATTAACGTCTTCCCTGTAAGGCTGCACTAATTCAAACAGGTAGAGGAGTCGGCTGTTATATTTTGATCCCTTTAAGTCAATGGGCGAGAGGGACGGATGAAACGGGTGTTTCATTCGTCCCGACAGTGTCTACTGACACTTAAATCCCCTTTGCCTGTAAACCTGACAACTTTGACTTTTCATACTTTCGGATATGTTCAAGTTTTCGAGTAAATCGCAGTGTTTCATTCGTCCCGTGTTTCATTAGTCCCTGCTCTCCCCTACTGCCTAAACTGCAACAGTTTAAATGCGTCCTCTCCAAACAGTGTGTGTGTGTGTGTGTGTGTGTGTGTGTGTGTGTGTGTGTGTGTGTGTGTGTGTGTGTGTGTGTGGGCGAGAGAGGGAGAGAGAGAGAGCGAGGGAGAGAGGCGCTTAATTCCCCGCAGAAAGAGCAAGGCGATGTCTCCAAATATTAGACAAATGCATCTTATTTTAGTTAAGTAGACATCAGGGATGTATTTTGCTTAATAGCAACGCCGACCTGATTGGTTCATATTGCTCTGAATGGTCACAGAAGGCTAGGCTATATTTTAATGGGTTTACGCGCGCGAGGTCATCTAACTGTGGTCACAGTCGCCAGGTGCTATTATGAGAGGAAAACTATAGCACGTTGGCAAACATTAAAGTCAGTTTAAGCCATGCATATGATGAACCAGTTTTCTTGTTTGAAAAAACACACTTCCCGGTGCGCAGGGTGCATGCATTTCTGACTGACCCAGATGAAATCGCATGAGGAACTCCATGATTATGAGATGACATTGCATATATTTCCCAGCATATATTTCCCCTCTCTCTCTCTCTCCAAACCCAGTTGTACTTGGACTCACTTTTAACACCGCTGGCCTACCCAGGTGAATCGCAGCACACATTGTTTGCAGTGAGCCGTGCTGTGTGCGAGTGCTGTGTAACTTCACCCCTAATGTACTAGCGAGTGCAGTGTTGTAAATCACGTGGAATAAGTGCAGCGATTACCTGCGTAGCCTACTTAATTATGGAAGTGAGTGTCATTTGGACTGCCTATGGAATCAAGCCTACTGTCACCAAGCTCTTCCTGTCTCCCCAGCCTCGCAATGGATGGACACCTATCCACCGCCCCTCCGCCTCCTTCGGAACTGATGACTGTGGGGGGGATCTCCAAAATGGACATGGGACTGGGTTTGGAATTTCGGACTTGTATAGGCCTACATTTGGGGTGCCCCGGGACTCTTTTAGATTTCTGTTAGTTAATAAATATTATTTTAAAACTCAATATTTGTGTCTTGGCGTATTTGTGGTATACAGTAGCCTATACTCTCCAGGGTATTTGGTAACAAGGAGAGGTGTCGCTGGAAAAATGCGCACTTTCTCACCTGCGACACATAACCCGACAGTTGGTTACACTTAATTTGAGCACGAAAACAGCAATATCAGTCGCTTGCTAATTTTTGCAATGTGACAACATTAAATTCATTAGGGAAGTGTAGGTTAGGTTATCGCCCCAGCTGTTGGCGATGTGAGATAAATAGCCAACGCTTACACGCTCAAACGAAGCGCTGTTAGGTTACTGCGGTGAGGTGTATTGCACTCTCAGTAATTTTTACCAAACGAAAAAAGTATCCACATTCAGAAAACAAGTCTGAAGTTGCAATATTAGACGTTTCAAATCTTGCGATGCGAGAATCGGTATGGCTTCTGGCTACACTCAGTTTACATTTTGTCAGAGCTTGCACATTGGCAATTCATCCGATCATCATTTTAAAAAAAAAATAGAAAATTCATTACGTTATTTAGGCTATTCTTTTTATGACTCTTCCTACTTCCTGGAGGTGTTCTCACACAATTTATAGGCATGTTGTTATGTTATTTTCAAGTGCGTGATGGATGCGATACGAAAAAAATCTCGTCGAGGAGACCCCCATTGGGTTTCTTGCTTACCAACATCCCCCCCAAACCTTCACTGTGCCTGCTCATTCGTTTCTCAGCCTTGAGTTTCTGAACTGTAGGCCTATTGTTTTATGAGTAAATATTTCGTTTTGCACAAATGGAGCACCCTCGGTTAGATTTTAAAAGTGATTGGAAAGATTAGACCATTCTTTATTTGTGCAATGATCATGATTTTCGTGGTAGGGTCAATTTGTGCCATATAGGCCTACTTTCATGTGAGAGGTTAAACAACTGAACATTTAATTAGCCTATGGCCTACTTCATGAGAAATGAGCCTACTGAATGGAATGGGCTTTATTTGCCCAGGTCTTTCTTCATAAAGTTTCATAAAATGAACTGTAGGGACTAGTTATCATAATAATTAGATTGCATTTCCTCACAGAAAATGCTGGTGTACACATATATGCTTGCTTTTTATGCATTCATTGCTCTTCATGCATGCCCTAGCCACAACACTGTCTGTAAGGTGACTTGTGTGTTCCTAGGTTTCCATGGATTCTGTGACATTACTGTATGTTGTAATGGTAGGCTATGTGACAATGACTGAAGTGCCATCCAAAAATGGTCTGGCCCATCCGAAACAGAAATTCTTGTGCCGTGACTGCCCCATCAGGTGCCCCCCCCCCGAAAAAAAAATAGCCTAGGGCCCCGACAACCCCTTTGCCTAGGGCCCCCAAAATCCTAGAAACGGGCCTGATGCAACATGCTGGATGCCAGCTGTTATAAAACCCGATAGAAGAGGAAGAAGAACCAGAAGAAGACGACGAAGGACAACAAAAAGAACAACATAGAACATTTTCGCTGGGGAAGGTGGAGCTAAATGGTGAGTGTTTGGCTGAGTGTTTGTGCTGAGTGAACTGGCGGTGAAACGGTGGTGTGTTGTGTAGTGGAACTCGGCCAGTGTCCAAGTGGATACCATAGATGCTGTGGATGTTATGATGGGACACTGTTGTGACGGCAAAATGGGTTACGTGTAAATGTGATGAGTGAGAACCAAACTCGTGGTTTATGGCGCTCCACAACCACAGCAACACTCCTAAATCAACCAAACCCGACACAACAATGTCAATTTTAAGGATGCAGGCGCCCGTAATCAGTCTAATGGGTGTGCGTGCCGTGTGTGTGAGAGAGCGCGTGTGTGTCGACGATTGCGAGTGTTTTGATTGTGAGGGAAAGAGAGAGAGTGTGTGTGTGTGTGTGTGTGTGTGTGTGTGTGCGCGCGCACCTTAACGCGCTTCCTGTTGTATGCTCATGCGAGTTCGCAAACGGAGCGCAGACATCCCAAGATGTCCCCTGATATCGATAGTGGCTCCCTGATGCCCTCGAGTCAGATACAAATCCCCCTGATTGTAGACTACCTATGCTAGTTACTGGGACAGAGAAAGATCATGACTCGTGCGACATGCGTGGGATAGGCTACTTCAAATAGATTGCGCGAGCACACTTCGTAGTAGAACGCCCTGCAGTCCCAGGAAAAATAGTAGCCTATGTGTTCCATGCAGACTGGACAATAGAAAGGACATGAACATAGGCCTAAATATTCACACTGATGCTGTTTATTTCTCTCGTTGGTGTCAATTGTCGATAGGAATCTCCCTGAAATGAGTTTTTGGAACTTGGGTTGTCTGGGAGCGGTGAGGAGGGCAAGAGAATTCATGTTCACACTAATAGCCTAGAATTGCCGTAGCCGCCCTTAGTAGAATGAGGGAGAAAAGAGTGTTTATCTATTTCTTTCTCTGGCAACAAGGCATTCTGAAACGTCTTCCAGAAGTGAGGAGACACCCTGTAATGTGGTGGACATACGGAATTGCTCTCTCTATACTCCCACAGCATGTTTCCAATGTCTTCTGTTTTCTCAGGATTTTTCTAATTTCAAATAGTTTTTCTCAAAAAAATGTTTTTCTTTCTGACAGGTTAGGGTTAGGGATTGTTTTGGTCTGGGAACAGCTAGAAGGACTATTCTTTTATTCATTAGGCTATATGAATTTGATAGCCTATCAACCAACTGGAAAAGGTAAGCCTAGGCCTATGTCTCAAAAATAAGTCTTTAATGAAAGGTTAAGGTTAGGGAATGTTTTGATCAGGGCACAACAATTTGCTATAGCATTATTTTGTTTAGGATTACATTACACTTAACTGATGCTTTCATTTTATTCAAAGTGACTTACAGTTATTATTTGTCAGGGTATTGGTTACAGTCCCTGGAGCAATGTGGGGTTAGGTGCCTTGCTCAAGGTCACTTCAGCCATGGAGATGTAGGGAGAGGTCAGGTGGGATTTGAACCTGCAACCCTCAGATTGAAAGACCAACTCTCTAACCGCTAGGCCACGGCTGCCCCACGACTAGGCCACGGCTGCCCCACCACTAGGCCACGGCTGATTAGCATTTGAAATGTATTTTCTAGTGATAGAGTTAACACAGTGCTGTGGGAACATAGAAAGCACTACCGTGTGTCCATCACGGGGAAAAAAAATCTGTGTCCAGGAACACGGATTTTGGTGTCCCAAACATCCGTGTGCAGGAGCACAGCATTTTGGAGATCAGACTGGCTTAACATGTCTACCAATTGTACCAAAAACAACAGCAGAATTGTCTATAGTGCATTATGAGCGCATTTATAACAAATTATAATGTACATTATAATTACTTACAACGCATTACGACTGCACTCATGATGTTTCATGATGTTTTATGTTAACAGTAATGAAAAACCATGAATCTAGCTAATGCTTTATAAATCCAAGGGTATTATGAGTGCTCAATTCAAGTCAAGTCAAGTTGGTTTTTATTGTCAATTTCTGTGCATGCACTGGTCATACAAAGAATTTGAAATTACATTTCTTGCTTTCCCATGCAGACATAGACTAATCTAGGTAAGGACATAGACAGTATAGACATAGACAGTACTCATACATGGACATAAGACAGTGTGGACATAGACAGTGCTCATACAGACATTTAAAGTGCAAGACTGGACAACAGAAGACTTGTAGAGAACATGCATTAAGAGGAGGTATTTTGCTGTGCTTTTTCTAAAAGTCCTTTATAGCATTCTGACATAGAAATAGTAGCATTTGAAGAAAAATAAATATTAAAATAGGTCCATAGGTCTAAAATAGGTCTCGTGACAGGATATAAACTACAGGCTCCCTGATGGGACTTACAGTACATTATGATGCATTGTAGATGTGCATTATACAGTGCATTATAGATGCATCCATATGAACCTCACTTAACTTAGAGCACACATTGATGACTTGGAACGTGGAACATTATAGCATATTATGAGCCCGCCCTTATGGCAGTTTATCATCTAGGTCTGTGCATAGAGGGGTATAGGTACTCATAATGTACTATAAGCACCACCAGGCAGCCTGTAGTTTATAGCCAGTCATAAGCCGTCATCTTGGACATACAACATTGGTCTCTGCCTATACATGTCAGCATCATCCTCTAGCTCAGGGATCAGGAACCTATGGCTCTAGAGCCACATGTGGCTCTTTTGGGAACTGTATATGGCTCTTACTTAACCATCCCTTGAAATATGGAATCGTCCAGTATTTATAAATAAAAGTATGGGTTCCATATTGAGTTGAAACAGGACAAGGGAGGTTAAAAAGTGTTAAAATGCAGGAAATTCTGAGAAATACAAAATTCTCCCAGACCCTCGCCATAATGAAGTTGACAGTTGGCAATCCTATTACCTGTTATCATTAAAACCAATAACTTGACAGTACACTCTAAAATTGTTGGGCTTAATTGAAATATATGCTTTTGATTGTATTATGTGTTTTGTATTACCGGTATGTGTGGTATGGCTCTCATGTAAATGTCTTTTCAAAAATGTGGCGTTTATGGCTCTCTCCACCAAAAAGGTTCCTGACCCCATGATGTTTGGCCGCTGGGTGCATATCACTGATAAGCTAAAGTTTAGTTCATACCCAGGCTGACAGCTTTGGCTGGGCCCGCCACAAAGTAATCTGAATCCGAAACGTTGCCATATGTTAAAATGAAATAAAGTATTTTTGGAGTTAATACACAGTGTGCAGACCGCTTCATCAAACTACCTACTACATTTTGTCTGGCACCTGGACAACTACTTGTGGATGTGCGCACCCTACTTCCTAACAAAATGTTTTACAAATGCTTTACGAGTCTGTATTATAAAGTGTTACCGTTAACGTTTTGGTGTTTCAATGCTAATAGCAGCTTCTTCTTTCAGGTTTGAATCTGCAGTTGAACGGCTTTATTTCAAGTTTGCACCTGCAATTTAATAGTTTTCTAAAGGTATGTTGTCTTTACTTTTCACAAATGCTATAATATTCCTTAGAGACACTGTACTGTACTGACCTTGTGGCACGACACCTTCAGCGTTGCTTCTAGTCATGTCAGGAGCAATACAAATATCATATCTGAGCTCCTGAAAAATCCGGAACTCCTCCCACTTTGTCCGGAACGGGAACCAAACAACCAGTAGCAAACCAAGGGAGGCGGGTAAACAATGTGGTTTGGGAAATGTTAATTGTTACGCCCTTGGTCAGACCAAGTCTTGAAGAGATTTGAATGTCGATGATAATCAGGCTAGTGCTACTGACCCACCTGTCTGAATAACATCACACTCTTGAAATTTGCTGGTGCTCATTCTAGTTTTTAACAGTGGTCTATTATACGTTATAGCATTCATTTAAACCCCTTAATGCACGCCATACCTCCAGAGGCCACGCTGTAATAGTCATTGACAAGTAAAGTACCATAGCACTACACTACTATGCCATAACACAGGGCCTTTTGTAGTGCAGTACGACTTGGCCATTGCTATTTTGGTAGCAGCATTATGCTGTGTCTTAACAGGTTAAAAAAAAACGATGTGTGTTTCTTTGCCTCCTATGCCTTCCTCACTTTGCATAAACGTTAAAGGGATATGCCACTATTTTGGGGCTTAATGCAGTCAAAATCGTTGGCTGGGGTTTATAAAGGTGGTAAAGTGTCTTATTTTTCATATTAAGCGTTGTCTTGCTTTAAGACAAGTTAAAAGAGGGAGCATGTCGCTAAGCTAGTGAAAGTCAATGGCTGTGTCTCTTGTGCACTTCGGGCACTGTTTTTCAGTGCCTAAGGCGCTCACCCTGAAAATTTCAGTTGAGCCAGTGCACTGAAAGTGCCAGGATGATCCCCTAACAATGGCGGAAAAATGCAGTGCTTGAATGATGGACACTGCATGCACTAAACAGCGGCCATGTTGGCTATGACACGGAGGAAATGTGGCATTCAGTTCAGTAGAAGAGTTTGGTCAACATTTTCCTAATTCTGTAAGTAATGTTGATGGGACACCAACCTTTTCATGCAAACCAAAGTATTGTATGTGTGATTGTTGTCCTTTGGGATGAAGGACATGGAAATACAATCACCAGACGCTGTGCATTGTAAACAGTAGCCAACTCATATTTTGGCGACCTAATGCCATGCCCAGCCGTCACTTCCAGTGAGGGCACAGTGCTTAGTGCTCAAATTTTTCCACGACACTATGCACTAAAGACCTCAGTGCACTGTGTGCACTGTGCACTGACTGTCAGTGCACTGACAAAAGTGCGTCATTTGAGACACAGCCAATGCATGCGTGTAGCATGCTACAGTGATCCATTGACTTTCACTAGCTTAGCTACATACTCCCTCTTTTAACTTGTCTCAAAGCGATCATAGATCTTCTTCAGGCATGCCTGAAGAAGATCTATGATCGAAACGTTGCTCCTAATAAATTAAGTCTTTTGCAAGCAGTGTGCAGATCCTTTCCCGCTCCTACATGTGACAATTTTTTGATTTGGCACCTGCTGATGCTTTTTTGCTGGATGTGCGCCCTTTCCACTACACTCTATTTGTACTCTACTTAAAGGGACACTGTGCAGGAAATTGTCAAAAAAAGGTACTGCAACTATGTTGCTCATTGAAAATGGGCTGCTTATTAACAAATTTGAACTTTTCATGAAAGTTTCCAAAGTAATAGACTAATATTTTCTAGTATGGTTTAAGTACAGTCATTTTTGCAGCTAAAAATGGCTATTTCTGGAAATTCAAAATGGCGGACCATGGAGAAGATACCCCTTTTCATGTAAGAAAAGTGCAATTTTTTCAGTCATAATGAATACTTAGAATTTTATGCTGGTGGTAAGTATTCATACAAAAAGTAACATTAAAGGATAGTTCCGGCGTAAAATGAAAGTTTCACCATCGCTTTCTCATGCCACATAATGTATCTAATGATGAGCCATTCTGGGCAATGCCTTTAGTGCCGGAGTTAGCTAATTTTAAGCTTTTTGGCGAAAAACGCAGCCAATGCATCACGGCGGGGCCAATTATAGGACTATTATTTTCTGATGTTTCCCCGCTATAAACAACTTCAAAAACGATACACACTTCATCACAAAGGTCTCGTCAATCAAACCGAGGCACAGAGACGATCCTCGGACCACACAGTCTTTCACTGGCCAGTGTTTTCAGAGGTGTGGTGTCTCACTGTTGCAACTCTCTGACCCGGATGCAGGCTACTCAATCAGGTGGCTAGGTAGGCTAAACATGGTCCGCGGTTCTTACACCGGCTGCAACCGTAAAATGAAAAGCTGGAACCCCGACCGTTTTCACCGACTGCCACTGTCTAAACCAGCCATATTACGGGAATGGCTAATAGCATTAGAAGTGGACGAAACTGACTGTGTGGTCCGAGGATCGTCTCTGTGCCTCGGTTTGATTGACGAGACCTTTGTGATGAAGTGTGTATCGTTTTTGAAGTTGTTTATAGTGGGGAAACATCAGAAAATAATAGTCCTATAATTGGCCCCGCTGTGGTGCATTGGCTGCGTTTTTCGCCAAAAAGCTTAAAATTAGCTAACTCCATAACGGTGCGGCATTGCACAGAATGGCTCATCATTAGATACATTATGTGGCATGGGAAAGCGATGGTGAAACTTTAATTTTACGCCGGAACTATCCTTTAATGTATGGGGGGCGTTTAAAGTGAGGCGATTAAAAAAGCAAAAATAAATCTGATGAGTGCTTCTTTATTCATTTGTTTTTGAAATGTAATGTAATGTTATTTTGCAGAATGGATGATTCCAGTGTTGTGGCATTTATGGTTTCCCAAAAAAAGTGTCAGCGTCAAATGTAAAGTAATTTAATGTAATGTAATGTCATTTTCCAGAATGGATGATTCCAGTGTTGGGGCGTTCAGGGTTTCCCTGGCCATCGGTTTATGTGGTGGCCTAGGAGGTCAGCTCTGGACCGTGCGCTCCCTCTATCTCCATCGTCGCGCTGGTGGAAGAATCTCCGGATTGATTGTGTGCCTTCTTCTCACCGACACCTTGGAACTCAGTTTAATTCCTTACTTGCTAGCGATTCTCTTTGGTGACGTATGGGATTCATGGCTGGGCCTGATGATCGTTTTCCCTGTCTTGTTTGGTTTGAGGGTGTGTGGTATGTTTTTTCATCAGTTGGTGGCTCGAGAAGCCATTCTAAATATTACAGCTCATCACCGGTTGAAACATCTGTCCATATTGTCCATAATCTCTTTAGCTGTATTTTATCTCATCCTCATTGTTTGTTATACCTCTAATGTTTCATTTATGTTTGGAATTCAGTCGATGATTTTCTTTCCCATGACATTGCGCATTTGGATTACCTGTTCTTTCATCGTGTATCTACTAAGTCTCGTGCTTGCAATTGTTTCCTGTGTAATAATCTCCACCGAGTGTACGTCAGGTCCGTATGGCTACAAAACAGCTGGCCTCAACGTACTTGCTGTTGCTCTGAGCACATTGGTCATTCTCTTCAGCCCAATATGTCTAGCGCCTGGTATTAGACTGGTGGCCGGAGGGGGATTCAGTTCTGTAGACTTGTGGTTTTTGTCCATCTCGAGTTTGCGGGTGATTGCAGATCCTGTGTTGTGTAACATAGTCACCAGGGCCTTGTCTACAGCACAGCCAGACCCTACTGATGAATCCCAAGAGAACCACGTGGTACCACACACTGATGACGGCTTAAGAGCCTAAACGCGTCTGCTTGCGGACATGGTGGTGATTAATAAATAGGCCTAAATAATGAGACGTAGCTTGTGAGTGCGGTGTCAAGAGAACACATCACTGCAAATTATATGAAATGGTAACATGGACTTCATTATCAATCAGGAGAAAAAGTCATTTCCTCATTTTGATATTGTGCACTCATTGGTTGGTAAACTCCTGTCATATATCAACTGTCTGGTGTCATGCCAGGCTAGTTCCTATGGCACTAGGTCAAGAGATAAAATCATCTTAAATATGTACCCCTGCTGTGCGCACTGAATTAGGCAAGACTTATTTTAGTTCATATGCCCCACATGCTTGGAATAACCTCCAAAACATTTTAAACTTGGAATCTGTTCCCTCTGTTGATACTTTTAAAACTCTTATAAAAACAACTTTAGTAGATGAGTGTGTCAATCTCAGTTTTATTGTGTTTTATGTCATTCTGTGTTAGTTCAGTTTTGTGGTCCATATGTTCCTGTCTGTTTTGTACTTGCTTTTCTTTCTCTTACTGTTTAGTGCTTCTCTGCCTTGCTTGTCAGTCTTTGTCAAGTGTCTATCTGCTTGCACCCATGTCTGATATGTGTATGACCTATGCCAGAGGTTCCCAAACTTTTTTCCTTGTGCACCCCCTTGTACATTTCAATGTGGTTCGCGCACCCCCTAAGCGAATGTTTTGGTGTGCTGATGGCCACTCAAGTATTGCTTCACTGCACAAATTATGGCAAATTATGCAGAGTCATATGCAGAGTCATTTCCTATGCATATCCTTGCATGTGCATTTTTGTCTTTAAGTCATATGCATGTGCCTCCTCTGTTTATTTGTCTTAATGCTGTCGTGAAGAGGTTTCATACCTCAATGGGACCTTCCTGGATAAATAAAGGTCAAATAAACAAATAAAAAATAAGAGCTGTAACTGAAGCAATGAGAGACATCAATCTAATACTGGCTAGTAATATTGGATAATCTCACCTCTCGTTTTAATTCTGATTGGAATTCTTATTCTAATTCTTGTTTTAATTCTGAAAATCTGATACACATCACATTATATCAGACAAGCTAGGGCTGGGCGATATATCACGATATACTGTAGTACAATTACATACGTTGCAGTTATTCTCTTTATTTTTCATGTCGCAAAACAACCTTTCTTTAAAATGGATCTTTTTATTCTCATTTTTACAGTTACATTAACTTATAGTGTGTATTGTGACAACATGAAATGTAATTAAATGATATTCAATTGTATAAAATTGATAAAATTACTATCATAATATTTTTTAATGCCTCTTATTTTTTTATGCTACATTTTCTTTTACCATGTGTTGGACATTGCTGTCAGTGTTGCAACTGCACACTGCGCCTAGATGTCTTTGTTTATTATTTTGCACTATTTTTTTTAATGCATCTTGTTTTTGTATGCTACATTTTCTTTTACCTTGTGTTGGACATTGCTGTCAGTGTTGTAACTGTACCCTGCGCCTAGATGTCTTTGTTTATAATTTGCATTTTGCACTTTTTTTAATGCATCTTATTTTTTTATGCTACGTTTTCTTTTACCTTGTGTTGGACAATGCTGTCAGTGTTGTAACTGCACACTGCGCCTAGATGTCTTTGTTTATTATTTTGCACTATTTTTTAATGCATCTTATGTTTTCATGCTACATTTTCTTTTACCTTGTGTTGGACATTGCTGTCAGTGTTGTAACTGTACACTGTGCCTAGATGCCTTACCCTGTTCCTACTTAAATGTCCTCCTTGTAAGTCGCTTTGGTCAAACGCATCTGCTAAATGCTATGTAATGTAATGTAATGTAATGTAATGCAATACAACATTCCTATGCTTCCGCATCATTCTTGCTCAACACATAGCTGATCCACGCAAGTGAAAGTGAAAGCCCAACTGGGAAACTCCAACTCCCATTGTCACACAGCACTCCACAGCACACAAGTGTTCACTGCACACATCGAAATTGCATTTACGCTTCACCCTTGCAAGGGGACAGCCCCCAATGGCGCCCCAAGGGAGCAGTGTGGTGGGACGGTACCATGCTCTGGGTACCTCAGTCATGGAGGAGGATGGGGGAGAGCACTGGTGAATTTGTCCCCCCACCAACCTGGCGGGTCGGGAATCGAACTGGCAACCTTTGAGCTATAAGTCTGACGCCTTAACAATCACAACAGAAGTCAGGGCAGTCATGCCCTCCCTTTTTTTTACCTTTTTAACTTTTTAACGTATTTATTATTTTTCTAGACCCCTCCTCCTTTAAGGATGCTGCTAATGCACTTTTTTTACCAATGCACTTGGTTTTAACAGAAATATCCCCTTTTTCTATAGCATCTCTATTTTTTATATACTTTTCAATCCTCCTGGTCCCGTGTCTGTATGTGTGCCATTTGCTTTTTGCACATCTGTATTAGGGGAAGGTATTGGCAAAGGGTTCACGATTCGATGCGCATCACGATACACATGCCACGATGCGATTCTATCACGATGCATTGCGATTCATGTACTACTGTGATGCATTGCGATATTTACTTCAGTAAATGTGTAAAATACAGCTTATTTGTCAGTTGCTGTGTAGCTTTCTTAAGTCAGTTCATTCTATTTAAGCATTCTATCATCTGGGAGAGCTTACATCACAACAGAAATATTACCTATTCTCTACTGAACAAAATAACCCGTGGCAAATCGAATTTTATTGTTATCATATAATCAATTGTCATGAATCCATGCAGTATATTGAGAAAATAAGTATCACAATACCTTGTCATGAATCGATGCATTGTATCGTGAGAGTAAGTATCGCGATGCATCGATATGACGATTATTTTGCACACCCCTAATCTGTATGTATGTTACTGCTGCAACGAATGAATTTCCCCCTTGTGGGATAATGAAGGGCATACTTATCTTATCTTATCTTATCTTATCTTATCTTATCTTATCTTATCATACTCACATTTTCCATTTTCACATACAGTACACACATGTATTTTCTTGTATTCAGTGGACAACTGATTTTGATTTTGTGTCTTGGTCTATTTCATACATGTACTGTATGTATTTGCAGATCTGTGTTTTTTTTAAACTGTAGTCCGTACCTGCTTGTGCAGGGTGATGCCTGTTTGTACCTATTAAATGAGAGCATGCTGAACTATGCCCAGACTAAATTGATCCATATGCTGAAATGACGCACAAAAAAACTCTGTCAAAATGACACGGAAAAGTCAAAACTTGTGTGCATTCTCATGATGTCATGCTGCCCCATGAACTCAAATGATTGGTAGATGAGCTGGCAATATCTATTTTACCTAGCAGTTCATTTCTTATTTCAGTTTTGGGTGTTATGATTGCTCTATAAGCTACTTATTATGAACCGGGTCGAAAATGACCCGAACACCAGAAGTGCTATATTTTTTGATACAGCATTACAGAATTTATGAAAAAAAAGTTTTTTGCTTTATTTTGTTAACATAGAGGTGGCTGGCAAAGTCAGAAAGCCTTGACACAAGAAACTAAACATAGGGGGTTCATTTACACAGTCATAGTTGAAAACGGGTCGGTGGACAACTGATTTTGATTTTGTATCTTGGTCTATTTCATACATGTACTGTAGGCTATGTATTTGCAGATCTCTATATCATGTGTTTTTTTAAACTAGTCCGTACCTGCTTGTGCAGGGCGATGCCTGTTTGTACCTATTAAAGCTTTGAGGAGTACTATCACATACTTGATAAGAACATTATCACCCAGTGAGCAGACGGAACGTCTTCTGATTGGTTGAGCAGGTGTCCTTTCAGGGCCGGTTCTGGCTTATTTGGTGCCCTAGGCGAGTTTGATTTCTGGCGCCCCCCCCCCCCCCCTACCTTTGAAAGAAAAAAAAAATCTTTCTTATACCTCACAGAACACAAGACTAATATCCTTAGTAAGCTTAACTAAATAGCATCAAGAACAATAACCGTTTTTCATCAAATGGATTTGTGGTTCTTTTTGACAGGCGACCAACACATCAGATTGAGTCGCATGAAAGTAGCTTCACTGTGTGGTGTGTTGGATGTGATGGTGGTGGGGCCCCGAACCCCAGATGAGAGGGAGGTTATCAATGTGTTTGAATTGTAACGTGAAATTGAAATGCCAGGAGAGTGATACAGTACATTTGCATGTAAAATGCATGTGTAGACAATAAGCCTACCAAGGAGGTCTGCATTGATCTACACTATCTACAGCATCACAAAGCATGGCAGCATAACAATTTTAATAAGCTACACATTTGTGCTGTCTTCCAAACCAATTTCATTTCTGGACTGGAAATAGTGGTGCATTTGTGAGTAGGAGAATGAGAAGGGGGCTATCTATGTGTTTGGAGGGACAGGGTGAGAGAAAGGGAGAAGAGCTGTCACGCTATTGAATTTCATAATATACAAAATATAGTAAATAGCCTCACTTGTCTGCTGTGCATGGTTCTGTTACATGATTAATGTAGGCTATGTCATTCTGGTCTGGAAATTAATGTTTTTTAAGCTTACAACAAGCAGGTAATTCATGTGGATGGAAGGAGATATGGCAGCTAAAATTGTTTTAAACATTGCACCAGTCTTACTTTACATTGCTTGTCAACCTATTATGATATCAGGTGGGTGTTAGTGAGTAGTGAGTAGGCTACTAACAGCTACTTTACTGGATTTCATTGCTTGGCATACTTGGCTAATGTTAGCATGCTAACTAGCGATTTCTCTGATCAAAAACAAAGCTCTTTTTTCTCTCTAATTCCAAATAGTAACCTCATAACTATTAGGCTTTCCATAATCACAAACGGTTGCTGATTAAATCACATAGTTCCAAAACACCCTCTGAAACTCCTGCATCATGCAATGAGTGGTTTAATGAGAACATAATCATCTCCATCCAGCAGAGCAGCACTACTGTTTGCGCTTGCCCCCTCTGTCTCTCGAGTGAGACAAATTCAAAATAGACCGCACGCTGTCACTCGTCCCGCCCCCTTTCTCAGAACTGTCTGTTTATTGGTTCACAGACTTCCCAGAGACAGTTGGAAGAGATATTACTATTGGCTGAGGGGCGCTTTGCCGTGAGGAGCGCTTTCGCCACTCTTTGTTGATTGCGACTTCATAAAAAAACTTCATATCGCAAAATTACGCATAGGAGAGCGCCATTTCGGCGCCCCTTCTTCACATGGCGCTCTAGGCGACCGCCTAGCCGGCCTATGCTAAAAACCGGCCCTATGTCCTTTATTCCCCGGTAGCAGGACACCTATGATGTCGTGCGGGCGTCCAAGTTGCTTCTTTTCTAACTTTCTGGCGAAGTGCGGTTACTAGTTCTATCGCATCTGGTTGTCTAGTCAAGACCGCGTCGTTAGTTCTATCGCATCTGTTTGTCTAGTCAAGACCCCGTTGCTAATTCTATCGCATCTGGTTGTCAAGTCAAAAACCCAGTCGTCAATTCTATTGCATTTGGTTGTCAAGTCACCCCAACATTCTGCGCGCGTCCTTATGCCTCCGATAGACGCGTGTCTCACTAGATTAGGAAGTGGTGCCCATAGCAACGTACCAAGCGCAGTGGTGAATCTACCTTCTCACGAAGCCTTAGATCAACATGTTAATAAATTAATACTTAAATGCTGGTAATCGGGTGATAAGCGGAATAGCGGCCTTCGAGGTGTCCCGATATCAAGGGAAAATGGACTTGGCGAAGCGAACAGCCCTTCGGCTTAGAGTGTTTAGAACACTCCGCCTCGTCCATTATTTCCCTTGATATCGGGACACCTCGTCGTCCGCTATTCCATAGCAAATGATTCAGTTCTCATTATGATGTCACAAACACTCAGCAGGTTTTTAAACACTAGCTCCTACATGAGCTGTAGAATGTCTGAGGGAAATTTTAGAACTATTGGGGAAAATCCATAGTCCTCAAAGGGTTGAAGCATTGAAACATGAGCAACAATCTGTTGATGCCTTGCTGATTGTCAATTCAATTTTATTGTCATTGTCAATGAAGTCAAAGAAATTGAGTTTGAAGTAGGCCTATAGAAGTAACCAAAAGCAAGTAGTCGAATAAAGTCTAAATTTATGAAGTATATCATGAAGTATAACAAATTAAAGTAAATAATAGTAATAATATGAGTAATAATAAATTAATCAAGTAAATCAAACACATTCACAATTCAAACACAATTCAAGGTGCTGTTGATATTTTTAAGGTGCACAACACACACACACACACACACACACACACACACACACACACACACACACACACACACACACACACACACACACACACACACACACACACAATCCGTTGATGCCTTGCTGGTTGTCAATCTTTGGAGGTTGAGGAGATGGGAGAATGTGCTGCCCTTTCGCTCCTGCCTTATTGACACTGAATATAGCACAGCCCTAGGTCTCTCTCTCTCTCTCTCTCCCTCTCTCTCTCTCTCTCTCCCTCTCTCTCTCTCGCTCTCTCTCTCTCTCTCTCTCTCTCTCTCTCTCTCTCCCTCTCTCTCTCGCTCTCTCTCTCTCTCTCTCTCTCTCTCTCCCTCTCTCTCTCTCGCTCTCTCTCCCTCTCTCTCTCTCTCTCTCTCTCTCTCTCTCTCTCTCTCTCCCATCTCTCTCTCTCTCTCTCTCTCTCTCTCTCCCTCTCTCTCTCCCTCTCTCTCTCTCTCTCTCTCCCTCTCTCTCTCTCTCAAACTGTACACACACACACACACACACACACACACACACACACACATTTTATGTACTCTACTTGATTCCACATAACAAGTTAATATCGATAGGAACCAAATGTGATAAATAATCCAACAACTATTTGACCAGTTAACATCTTGCTATGGGAGCATCATTAAGGGTACAGGAAACATCTTCTCTTCCAGATGAACATGCTCCCTATCACAGCTGATATTGAGCAGTATTTAGCTAGCTGTCTGGACCTTCTTTTACTTAGTCCACTGATGTTGAGTCCACTGACCACCAGCCTATGCACATGGCCTAGACTGCCAAATACAAGAACAATGAGTACACATTTATAGCCACAGCTTTCAATGGCAGATGTTAGAGGATGGTATTTCAGACTGTCTTCAACCAAGTTGATCACTGCTGTGAGCGCACTTCTTCCATTTCAGCAGCTCTTGCCTCGAGTTCCTCAACGGGCCTCTCTGTGCAAGAATGCTTGGAAAATGTGAAACGTGAAGGGTTTTTCCTACTAGATAAGTGGTTCTCAACCTGTGGGTCAAGACCCACTGTTTTGGGGGGGTGGGGTCATGATGTAAGGACTCTCAAAGTGAAAGACCATCACTGCATCCAAAGTAATCATCAAACAATGCTAAAATATCTGCCAAATTGTCAAATAATAGCCTATTAAAAAAAGACACATTGTTAAAATAGCCCATCTACAAGCCCACTACGCCTCCCAATGTGAGGAATTCTGGGCTTGTAGATCAGCTATTCTCTCAATATCTTTACATGAGAAATGGAGTCACACAAATTGGGAGGTTCCCAGTCCAAATATGATAATTTTGGGCGGTGACGGCCTAAAAAGGTCGAAAATAACGGTTCTAGATGGCGGCCATCTTGAATTTCGCTGTCAAAACAAAGTTTTATAACCAAAATTATGTCAGATTTGGAATCCTCATGGTTGACTCATATGAAAAAGTGCCTTCATACATGATTCTAGGTCATTCAGATCAAAAGATATTTTTTAGAGATGCCGTCGGACGCCATTTTGAATTTGGCTCTCTAGCAAAAAAGCCCGGGATTTTTGCGAGGGACATGGGGGCTAAATCTTTTCTAAAGGGTCCATAGAGGTCAAATCAATCATCAAAACATTGTTGCCAGAGGTTGGTCACGGAACCTCCATTTATGACTCGACTAGTATGCTAGAAGAAACATGAAGTCTATTGGAAATAACGGGGATTCCCCATATGACTGCATAATTTGCCATAATTTCTGCAATGAAGCAATACTTGAGTGGCCATCAGCACACCAAAACATTCGCTTAGGGGGTGCGTGAACCACATTGAAATGTACAAGGGGGTGCACAGGGAAAAAAGTTTGGGAACCTCTGCTGTAGTCGGACTACTTTTTTCAATAATGAGTAGCCTAATGCGACTACTATTTCAAAACTAGTAGCCAGATTAAAGTTACTTTTCTAAAACGCCGTGCGTTACTATTTCTGCTACATAGGCCCACCTACTTTAGTTTCAAGCGAGGAGTCTGTCGGACGCCTGAGGATAGGCTATGATATGAAAAAAAAAACCTTTTATGAAAGGCGTTAGGGATCAGTTTCTACTGAAAGTAACTAAAAGTAATCTAACTTAGTTACTTTTAAAAGCAAGTAGTCAGTAACTTATTAGGTTACTTTTTAAAGAAGTAGTCAGTAGTCGGATGACGGTTTCATAGTAACTGTGGCAACACTGCGCGCCACACAGTAAGGATGCCTATTCCTTTGAAGGGGCACAAGGTAGGATGACGTTGTTTGCGCAGTGCCCGTGGCATGCCTGTCTCAAAATCTACACGGTAATTAAAAAATGCAGTTCAAATAAACTAGCTGTGAGAATGTTTTTCATCACGTAATGCCAGCAGTTGATACAAATCTGAATACGGTATGTAAAGCAATTTTTTTTCGCATGACAAGTGTTTCCCACGACAGCGGACCATGGAAGTGGCTGCGAGAGTCATCATTCACTTACGAACGATTCACATAACCTTCAACTGACTCAGGACAGTGATAAAGTAACATTTAATCCTACCCACCCTTTAAACAAAAAAACCAAACAATTTCTACATTTTGATATTTGTATTTCATTACTGTATGAAGAGGACTGGAGAGAGGGAGGAGAGGAGAGGAGAGGAGAGGAGAGGAGAGGAGAGGAGAAGAGAAGAGAGGAGAAGAGAGAGGGAAGGAGAGGAGTGGTGAGAGGGGAGGATAAGAGAGGAGAGGAGGGAGGGGAGGAGATGAGAGGAGAGGAGAGGAGAGTAGAGGAGGGCATGAGGAGAGGAGAGTGGTGGGGTGAGGTAGGATAGGAGTGGAGAGGAGAGGAGGGCATGAAGAGAGGAGAGGAGGGAAGAGGGGAGGAGAGGAGAGGAGAGGAGGGCATGAGGAGAGGAGAGGAGGGAAGAGGAGAGGAGAAGAGAGGAGAGGAGAGGAGAGAAGAGGGGAGAGAGGAGCGAGGAGGAGAGGAGAGGGGAGGGGAGGAGAGGAGTGAGGAGAGGAGAGAGGAGGAGAGGAGAATAGAAGAGCAGAGAGGAGAGGAGGGAAGAGAGGGGAGAGAGGAGTGCAGAGAAGGTAGGTGAGGAGAGGGAGCCCTATCTCACGCCTTTCGTAAAGTCTTCACGAAAAAAATAGATTAATTTTCGTGATGCATTCACGTTATTGCCCGTTCTTCGTGGTAGGGCAACAAAACGCTGTCTATTCAATTGAATTGCCCCACTGCTGCTATGGTTATCCAAGCGTCTGCAGGGGCGGGGAGGGGGTGCTGACAGAACACTGCTGATACACTCGGGACTCACTAATTCGACGCCCTTTCG
>NC_085877.1:40465832-40490832 GCF_034702125.1 Engraulis encrasicolus
ACACGTCTCCTAGAAAGGACGTCCTCCAAAGACAACACCCCCTCCAACACGTCTCCTAGAAAGGACGCCCTCCTAAGACAACACCCCCTCCAACACGTCTCCTAGAAAGGACGCCCTCCTAAGACAACACCCCCTCCAACACGTCTCCTAGAAAGGACGTCCTCCTAAGACAACACCCCCTCCAACACGTCTCCTAGAAAGGACGTCCTCCTAAGACAACACCCCCTCCAACACGTCTCCTAGAAAGGACGTCCTCCAAAGACAACACCCCTCCAACACGTCTCCTAGAAAGGACGTCCTCCAAAGACAACACCCCCTCCAACACGTCTCCTAAAGGACGTCCTCCTAAGACAACACCCCTCCAACACGTCTCCTAGAAAGGACGTCCTCCTAAGACAACACCCCCTCCAACACGTCTCCTAAAGGACGTCCTCCTAAGACAACACCCCCTCCAACACGTCTCCTAGAAAGGACGTCCTCCTAAGACAACACCCCCTCCAACACGTCTCCTAGAAAGGACGTCCTCCAAAGACAACACCCCTCCAACACTCTCCTAGAAAGGACGTCCTCCTAAGACAACACCCCCTCCAACACGTCTCCTAAAGGACGTCCTCCTAAGACAACACCCCCTCCAACACGTCTCCTAGAAAGGACGCCCTCCTAAGACAACACCCCCTCCAACACGTCTCCTAGAAAGGACGCCCTCCTAAGACAACACCCCCTCCAACACGTCTCCTAGAAAGGACGTCCTCCAAAGACAACACCCCCTCCAACACGTCTCCTAGAAAGGACGTCCTCCAAAGACAACACACCCTCCAACACGTCTCCTAGAAAGGACGTCCTCCAAAGACAACACCCCCTCCAACACGTCTCCTAGAAAGGACGTCCTCCTAAGACAACACCCCCTCCAACACGTCTCCTAGAAAGGACGCCCTCCTAAGACAACACCCCCTCCAACACGTCTCCTAGAAAGGACGTCCTCCTAAGACAACACCCCCTCCAACACGTCTCCTAGAAAGGACGTCCTCCTAAGACAACACCCCCTCCAACACGTCTCCTAGAAAGGACGTCCTCCAAAGACAACACCCCCTCCAACACGTCTCCTAGAAAGGACGTCCTCCTAAGACAACACCCCCTCCAACACGTCTCCTAGAAAGGACGTCCTCCTAAGACAACACCCCCTCCAACACGTCTCCTAGAAAGGACGTCCTCCAAAGACAACACCCCCTCCAACACGTCTCCTAAAGGACGTCCTCCTAAGACAACACCCCCTCCAACACGTCTCCTAAAGGACGTCCTCCTAAGACAACCCCCCCTCCAACACGTCTCCTAGAAAGGACGTCCTCCAAAGACAACACCCCCTCCAACACGTCTCCTAGAAAGGACGTCCTCCAAAGACAACACCCCCTCCAACACGTCTCCTAAAGGACGTCCTCCTAAGACAACACCCCTCCAACACTCTCCTAGAAAGGACGTCCTCCAAAGACAACACCCCTCCAACACTCTCCTAGAAAGGACGTCCTCCTAAGACAACACCCCCTCCAACACGTCTCCTAGAAAGGACGTCCTCCTAAGACAACACCCCCTCCAACACGTCTCCTAGAAAGGACGTCCTCCAAAGACAACACCCCCTCCAACACGTCTCCTAAAGGACGTCCTCCAAAGACAACACCCCCTCCAACACGTCTCCTAGAAAGGACGTCCTCCAAAGACAACACCCCCTCCAACACTCTCCTAGAAAGGACGTCGTCCAAAGACAACACACCCTCCAACACGTCTCCTAGAAAGGACGTCCTCCAAAGACAACACCCCCTCCAACACTCAGCCTCCCCTGTAAAGGAGACGTTACCCAGCTGGCCAGGTAAGAAATACTACAGAAATACTCCTACTGAAATAAAATATATAGTTTGATGTAAAAAGCAAGTAGAAACCACACACACACACAGACACACATACTACATCTTTGAAGCTGATGTTGACTGAGAGAGAGAGAGAGAGAGAGAGAGAGAGAGAGAGAGAGAGAGAGAGAGAGAGAGAGAGAGAGAGAGAGAGAGAGAGAGAGAGAGAGAGAGAGAGAGAGAGAGAGAGAGAGAGAGAGAGAAAGAAAGAAAGGGAGAGAGAGACAGAGAGAGAGGGAGAGAGAGAGAGATAGAGAGGGGAGAGAGAGAGAGAGGAGGAGAGAGCATATGTGCGAGAGAGAGAGAGAGAGAGAGAGAAATGGAGGGAGAGATAGAGGGAGAGGGAGGGAGGGAGGGAGAGAGTGAGAGAGGGAGAGAGAGAGAGGAGAGAGTAAGCGGGGAGAGATAGGGAGGGAGGGATAGAGAGAGGAGAGAGAAAGCGGGGAGAGATAGGGAGGGAAGGAGAGAGAGAGCGATAGATAGAGAGAGGGAGGGATGGAGGGACAGCGGTGTGGCTAGGCGCCGTTGCCATGGGCCCGCTAGTCTGTGTAGGATGGCGTTGCCATGGGCCCGCTAGTCTTTGGGGGGGGGTGGGCTGTTCACCAGGGGGTGGGATCACGTGTGTGTGTGTGTGTGTGTGTGTGTGTGTGTGTGTGTGTGTGTGTGGTGGTGCGTGGTGAGGGGCCGTAGTCTTTGTGGGGACCGCCACTGCCTCCAACTCTCTGATCAACTCCCCTCATTCAAGGGGCCACTTCAATACACAAAGTTGAAAAACTCCTGACAAAAACTGCTAATAGCACATTATTATTATTGCAATAGTGGGGTGGGGAACCTTTTCCATTCGAGGGGCCATTTCAAATTCCTCCAACGGCCTTACAAGTCCTCAGAGGGCTGTACTATGAACACAAACTTTAGGCCTATATTGGAGGCAGCCACCTTTAGAATAAACCCCACCTTCTCTACCCCCCCCCCCCCCTTGAATATAACTTCATTGTATTGAAATTTATTTTTTAAAGGTACACTGTGTGAGATTTTTAGTAATTTATTTCCAGAACTCATGCTGCCCATTCACTTATGTTACCTTTTTCATGAATACTTACCACCAGCATCAAATTCTCAAAAGTATTCATTATGACAGGAAAAATTAGAATTTTGAATTTCCAAAAATAGCCATTTTTAGCTGCAAAGATGAATGTACTTGGACCATACTAGAAAATATTTGTTTATTACTTAGCAAACTTTCATAAAAAGATCAAATTTGGCAATAGGCAGCCCAGTTTCAATGAGCAGCATGGTTGCAATAGCCTACCTTGTTTGACCATTTCCTGCACAGTGTCCCTTTAAGACTCCTTTATAAAATATTTAATATTTCATGTGAAGCTGCATAACATTAAATGTCTTCGGAACTACTCCCCCCCAGCCAGGGCCCCCCACCCGAGCAGCATCCGTTTTCTCAAGAATTGAGTTACGCCCGCCCATTACCGTCAACCACGATGACTGGAAATGTCATGCAACATGCTGGATGCCAGCTGTTATAAAACCCGATAGAAGAGGAAGAAGAACCAGAAGAAGACGACGAAGGACAACAAAAAGAACAACATAGAACATTTTCGCTGGGGAAGGTGGAGCTAAATGGTGAGTGTTTGGCTGAGTGTTTGTGCTGAGTGAACTGGCGGTGAAACGGTGGTGTGTTGTGTAGTGGAACTCGGCCAGTGTCCAAGTGGATACCATAGATGCTGTGGATGTTATGATGGGACACTGTTGTGACGGCAAAATGGGTTACGTGTAAATGTGATGAGTGAGAACCAAACTCGTGGTTTATGGCGCTCCACAACCACAGCAACACTCCTAAATCAACCAAACCCGACACAACAATGTCAATTTTAAGGATGCAGGCGCCCGTAATCAGTCTAATGGGTGTGCGTGCCGTGTGTGTGTGAGAGCGCGTGTGTGTCGACGATTGCGAGTGTTTTGATTGTGAGGGAAAGAGAGAGAGAGAGAGAGAGAGAGAGTGTGTGTGTGTGTGTGTGTGTGTGTGTGTGTGTGTGTGTGTGTGTGTGTGTATGTGTGTGTGTATGTGTGTGTGTGTGTGTGGTGTGTGTGTGTGTGTGTGTGTGTGTGTGTGTGTGTGTGTGTGTGTGTGTGTGTGTGTGTGTGTGTTTGTGTGCGCACCTTAACGCGCTTCCTGTTGTATGCTCATGCGAGTCATGCGAGTTCGCAAACGGAGCGCAGACATCCCAAGATATCCCCTGATATCGATAGTGACTCCCTGATGCCCTCGAGTCAGATAAAAATCTCCCTGATTTTAGACTACCTATGCTAGTTACTGGGACAGAGAAAGATAATGACTCGTGCGACATGTGTGAGATTTGAGCTACTTCAAATGGATTGCGCAAGCACACTTCGTAGTAGAACGCCCTGCAGTCCTAGGAAAAATAGTATGTGTTCCATGCAGACTGGACAATAGAAAGGACATGAACATAGGCCTAAATATTCACACTGATGCTGGGTTTTTTTTCTCGTGGGTGTCAATTATTTGTCGATAAGAATCTCCCTGAAATGAGTTTTTGGAACTTGGGTTGTCTGGGAGCGGTGAGGAGGGCAAGAGAATTCATGTTCACACTAATAGCCTAGAATTGCCGTAGCCGCCCTTAGTAGAATGAGGGAGAAAAGAGTGTTTATCTATTTCTTTCTCTGCCAACAAGGCATTCTGGAGTCTTCCAGAAGTGAGGAGACACCCTGTGATGTGGTGGACATACGGAATTGCTCTCTCTATACTCCCACAGCATGTTTCCAATGTCTTCTGTTTTCTCAGGATTTTTCTACTTTCAAATAGTTTTTCTCAAAAAAATGTTTTTCTTTCTGACAGGTTAGGGTTAGGGATTGTTTTGGTCTGGGAACAGCTAGAAGGACTATTCTTTTATTCATTAGGCTATATGAATTTGATAGCCTATCAACCAACTGGAAAAGGTAAGCCTAGGCCTATGTCTCAAAAATAAGTCTTTAATGAAAGGTTAAGGTTAGGGAATGTTTTGATCAGGGCACAACAATTTGCTATAGCATTATTTTGTTTAGGATTACATTACACTTAACTGATGCTTTCATTTTATTCAAAGCAACTTACAGTTATTATTTTTCAGGGTATTGGTTACAGTCCCTGAAGCAATGTGGGGTTAGGTGCCTTGCTCAAGGTCACGCCAGCCAAGGGTGAGGATGTAGGGTGAGTTAAGTGTGGGATTTGAACCTGCAACCCTCAGATTGAAAGACCAACTCTCTAACCGCTAGGCCACGGCTGCCCCACGACTAGGCCACGGCTGATTAGCATTTGAAATGTATTTTCTAGTGATAGAGTTAACACAGTGCTGTGGGAACATAGAAAGCACTACCGTGTGTCCATCACGGGGGAAAAAAATCTGTGTCCAGGAACACGGATTTTGGTGTCCCAAACATCCGTGTGCAGGAGCACAGCATTTTGGAGATCAGGCTGGATTAACATGTCTACCAATTGTACCAAAAACAACAGCAGAATTGGTAACACTTTCTATGAAGTCCATCATAGTGCATTTTGAGCGCATTTATAACAAATTATAATGTACATTATAATTACTTACAACGCATTACGACTGCACTCATGATGTTTCATGATGTTTTATGTTAACAGTAGCCTAATGAAAAACCATAAATCTAGCTAATGCTTTATAAATCCAAGGGTATTATGAGTGCTCAATTCAAGTCAAGTCAAGTTGGTTTTTATTGTCAATTTCTGTACATGCACTGGTCATACAAAGAATTTGAAATTACGTTTCTTGCTTTCCCATGTAGACATAGACTAATCTAGGTAAGGACATAGACAGTATAGACATAGACAGTACTCATACATGGACATAAGACAGTGTGGACATAGACAGTGCTCATACAGACATTTAAAGTGCAAGACTGGACAACAGAAGACTTGTAGAGAACATACATTAAGAGGAGGTATTTTCTTGTGCTTTTTCTAAAAGTCCTTTATAGCATTCTGACATAGTAATAGTAGCATTTGAAGAAAAATAAATATTAAAATAGGTCCATACATCTAAAATAGGTCTCGTGACAGGATATAAACTACAAGCTCCCTGATGGGACTTACAGTACATTATGATGCATTGTAGATGTGCATTATACAGTGCATTATAGATGCATCCATATGAACCTCACTTAACTTAGAGCACACATTGATGACTTGGAACATGGAACATTCATAGCATATTATGAGCCCGCCCTTATGGCAGTTTATCATCTAGGTCTGTGCATAGAGGGGTATAGGTACTCATGTACTATAAGCGCCATCAGGCAGCCTGTAGTTTATAGAGTGTAGTGGAAAGTGCGCACATCCAGCAAAAAAGCATCAGCAGGTGCCAGATCAAAAAACTGTCACATGTAGAAGCGGGAAAGGATCTGCACACTGCTTGCAACAGACTTAATTTATTGGGAGCAACGTTTCGATCATTCGATCTTCTTCAAGATGCCTGAAGAAGATCGAATGATCGAAACGTTGCTCCCAATAAATTAAGTCTTTTGCAAGCAGTGTGCAGATCCTTTCCCGCTTCTACATGAGCCTGTAGTTTATAGCCAGTCATAAGCACTCATCTTGGACATACAACATTGGTCTCTGCCTATACATGTCAGCATCATCCTCTAGCTCAGGGATCAGGAACCTATGGCTCTAGAGCCACATGTGGCTCTTTTGGGAACTGTATATGGCTCTTACTTAACCATCCCTTGAAATATGGAATCGTCCAGTATTTATAAATAAAAGTATGGGTTCCATATTGAGTTGAAACAGGACAAGGGAGGTTAAAAAGTGTTAAAATGCAGGAAATTCTGAGAAATACAAAATTCTCCCAGACCCTCGCCATAATGAAGTTGACAGTTGGCAATCCTATTACCTGTTATCATTAAAACCAATAACTTGACAGTACACTCTAAAATTGTTGGGCTTAATTGAAATATATGCTTTTGATTGTATTATGTGTTTTGTATTATGTGTGGTATGGCTCTCATGTAAATGTCTTTTCAAAAATGTGGCGTTTATGGCTCTCTCCACCAAAAAGGTTCCTGACCCCATGATGTTTGGCCGCTGGGTGCATATCACTGATAAGCTAAAGTTTAGTTCATACCCAGGCTGACAGCTTTGGCTGGGCCCGCCACAAAGTAATCTGAATCCGAAACGTTGCCATATGTTAAAATGAAATAAAGTATTTTTGGAGTTAATACACAGTGTGCAGACCGCTTCATCAAACTACCTACTACATTTTGTCTGGCACCTGGACAACTATTTGTGGATTTGCGCACCCTACTTCCTAACAAAATGTTTTACAAATGCTTTACGAGTCTGTATTATAAAGTGTTACCGTTAACGTTTTGGTGTTTCACTGCTAATAGCAGCTTCTTCTTTCAGGTTTGAATCTGCAGTTGAACAGCTTTATTTCAAGTTTGCACCTGCAATTTAATAGTTTTCTAAAGGTATGTTGTCTGTACTTTTCACAAATGGTATAATATTCCTTAGAGACACTGTACTGTACTGACCTTGTGACACGACACCTTCAGCGTTGCTTCTAGTCATGTCAGGAGCAATACAAATATCATATCTGAGCTCCTGAAAAATCGGGAACTCCTCCCACTTTGTCCGGAACGGGAACCAAACAACCAGTAGCAAACCAAGGGAGGCGGGTAAACAATGTGGTTTGGGAAATGTTAATTGTTATGCCCTTGGTCAGACCAAGTCTTGAAGAGATTTGAATGTCGATGATAATCAGGCTAGTGCTACTGACCCACCTGTCTGAATAACATCACACTCTTGAAATTTGCTGGTGCTCATTCTAGTTTTTAACAGTGGTCTATTATACACGTTATAGCATTCATTTAAACCCCTTAATGCACGCCATACCTCCAGAGGCCACACTGTAATAGTCATTGACAAGTAAAGTACCATAGCACTACACTACTATGGCATAACACAGGGCCTTGTGTAATGCAGTACGACTTGGCCATTGCTATTTTGGTAGCAGCATTATGCTGTGTCTTAACAGGTAAAAAAAAAAAAAAATGATGTGTGTTTCTTTGCCTCCTATGCCTTCCTCACTTTGCATAAACGTTAAAGGGATATGCCACTATTTTGGGGCTTAATACAGTCAAAATCGTTGGCTGGGGTTTATAAAGGTGGTAAAGTGTCTTATTTTTCATATTAAGCGTTGTCTTGCTTTAAGACAAGTTAAAAGAGGGAGCATGTCGCTAAGCTAGTGAAAGTCAATGGCTGTGTCTCAAATGCCGCTCTTGTGCACTTCGGGCACTGTTTTTCAGTGCCTAAGGCGCTCACCCTGAAAATTTCAGTTGAGCCAGTGCACTGAAAGTGCCAGGATGATCCCCTAACAATGGCGGAAAAATGCAGTGCTTGAATGATGGACACTGCATGCACTAAACAGCGGCCATGTTGGCTATGACACGGAGGAAATGTGGCATTCAGTTCAGTAGAAGAGTTTGGTCAACATTTTCCTAATTCTGTAAGTAATGTTGATGGGACACCAACCTTTTCATGCAAACCAAAGTATTGTATGTGTGATTGTTGTCCTTTGGGATGAAGGACATGGAAATACAATCACCAGACGCTGTGCATTGTAAACAGTAGCCAACTCATATTTTGGCGACCTAATGCCATGCCCAGCCGTCACTTCCAGTGAGGGCACAGTGCTTAGTGCTCAAATTTTTCCACGACACTATGCACTAAAGACCTCAGTGCACTGTGTGCACTGTGCACTGACTGTCAGTGCACTGACAAAAGTGCGTCATTTGAGACACAGCCAATGCATCCGTGTAGCATGCTACAGTGATCCATTGACTTTCACTAGCTTAGCTACATACTCCCTCTTTTAACTTGTCTCAAAGCGATCATAGATCTTCTTCAGGCATGCCTGAAGAAGATCTATGATCGAAACGTTGCTCCTAATAAATTAAGTCTTTTGCAAGCAGTGTGCAGATCCTTTCCCGCTCCTACATGTGACAATTTTTTGATTTGGCACCTGCTGATGCTTTTTTGCTGGATGTGCGCCCTTTCCACTACACTCTATTTGTACTCTACTTAAAGGGACACTGTAAGAACCCAAAACGTAATAACTGCCCATAACGTAATAACTGCCCATAACGTAATAATTTGGGCGTAATAAAACCCATAACGTAATAACTTGCCCATAACGTAATAAAAATTCCTTACCCATAACGTAATAACGTTCTGCCCATAACGTAATAAGTTATTACATTATGGGCATGTTATTACGTTATGGGCCTTACACTAAAAAAAAGCTTTGATAATGTAATAACGATGCCCATAACGTAATAAGTAAGGGTTAACGTTCGGCGAGAAGGTCGTTACCGTGGAATAGCAGCACGACAGAGAGAATCTTTAGACCCCGACGCGGAGCGGAGGGGTCTTGTTCTCTCTGAAGTGCTGCTATTCCACAAAGCGACCGACTCGCCGAAAGTTAACCCGCTTATTATATGGATATACTTAAATGATTCACACATGCGGGGACATTTCTTTAGACCTATTTAATGTTAAGATTGTTGCTGCGCAAAACAAAACAGTGCCGTTGTGGAACACCGCTAGGCAACAGCTAGGTAGGCTAGCCAGGACAGGTGTTGTCTATCACAGCAGCTGATTAGAGTGACAAAAGACCGGACCCCCTGCGGAGTGATATGAAACATTCGCTTTAGCCACTGACTTGTATACAAGCCAGTGGCTTTAGCAGTGAACGTCTTGTTGCCATTGACAGCGGTAGCCAGGACAACGGGTGCTGTCTATCACAGCAGCTGATTAGAGTCTTGTTGAAAAGTCGCTTTAGCAGTGAAAAGTCTTGTTGCCATTGACAGCGGTCTGTTATAGACCAACCCGTCCGTTATCGAAAAATAACAGACGTCCGAACGTTGGGGAGCCCCGTTGAAATGAATGGAGCATTCGACAGATGACGTCACAACCATATAATAACTGCCAGTAACGCACAGATGACTTCAGTATTTGCAATGCACTTTACTATTGTACTGTTCATATTTCGTCTGACCTCTATTGTTGCAGCAAATAACAGTGACTGGATATTTAAGTGGGCTTGCAGAGCAAGGCCAGATTCTAGTAATCTCTTAGTCAGTGGTTCCCAAACCTTTTTCCCCGCACACCCCCTTTCACATTTCAATGTGGTTCGCGCACCCCCTAAGCAAATGTTGCACCACCGCACATTTTGGGTAATCCTGATTTCCAATCGATCTGATGTTTTTTTTCTGCCATAATTAAAATAGAACTTATTGCATGACAAGTCTGTGAGTTAAAAATTACACTTCAGATGGATCCTTCCAATTAAAACTACCTGACGTTCATTCATACTGGATAAAAAACACACATATCCACCCTGCTCTATTCAGCTCGGGCACCCCCTGGTGACAGGCTGCGCATCCCCAGGGGTGCACGCACCACAGTTTGGGAAACCCTGCTCTAAGTAAAGTTTATGCTTGCTTGCTTGCTTTATTCTCTTGTGCAGGGCGGTAAAAATAGAAAATGGATCTCCTCCTAGGCCTTTCCAGATAGAGACACCGTTCAAACACTAAAACGACCGGCTCGGCTTGGAGATCATTTGTTCTGCTATAGCGTGTCCGTGTCTCTTGTCGTTTTTCCGCTTTTTGGCGATTTTGTGCAAGTTTGGGTCCCCATTGAAAACAATGGTAGAACCTTCATGAACCAAGGTTCCGCCACTCTAAAGATCAGAGTGTAGGAGGCTTTTTCGTTCATAAAACATCAACACTTTCACCTAGAAGTTTAGTTGACGCATTGTTAGCGAGCTCTATGGGATGTCTCCAAATTGTCAAAGTTTTATCTCCCAACTCCCATTACTTTTTAAATGGCAGGTGTGTAAAAACGACAGGGCTTTTACATTGGTTTTCCCATTGAGGCTTGAAGTGCCTTTTTCAAGAGGTCAGCGCATGTCCCACAAGAGGTCTATTTGTGACTGAACCGTTTAACCTATAAACTTCATTCACAGACTGTTAGAGAGATCACACGTATGACTCCGATCAGTAAGCAGGACACGTGCCAATTCCTTTTATTTTTTAGCAACATCAAGCTAAAGACAAAAAAACTGTTTCTGATTCTGCCCTCTGCCTTAGAGCACCATACTAACTGCCATTCAGTCAATCAGAACAGGTGCAGCCAATATAGGGTTCCATCTCAACTGTTACTTTCTCTCAACATTCTATTCTTAACGAGCAACTGCTCTGTAGTTCTAGAAGTCTATTGTTCAGCTCTTCAATGCAATGTAATATTGTCTTGCTGTAATGCTTTTCATAGGCAGCTGCTTGGCCCAATGGTAATAGTCCTGCAATATGGAGGTTGGGAGCTTGAATCCCACTCGGACTCATGTTGATTTTCAAAATTATATCATGCAGTGTTCCTTATCCAGTTTAAAAAATACCATGTATGTCATTTAGTATCAATGACAAAGGTGCTGGATTAGAGATATGGAGGTTGGGAGTTCGAATCCCACTCGAACCCATGTTGATTTTCAAAATTATATATGCAGTGTTCCTTAGCCAACTTCAAATACCATGTATGTCATTTAGTATCAATGGCAAAGGTCCTGGATTACAGATATGGAGGTTGTGAGTTCGAATCCCACTCGGACCCATGTTGATTTTCAAAATTATATTATATGCAGTGTTCCTTAGCCAACTTAAAATACCATGTATGTCATTTAGTATATCCCCAAAACGCAGAGCTACAACAATTTCAAGATGGCTGAATCCAAGATGGCTGAATTGTTTGGCCCATAACTTCTGACTGGGTGGATGGATTTTTTTCCAACATTTCTTTTAGCTTTGTTTTCTCAATAGTACTTTGTTTCATCTCTGCCCCAAAAGGCAAGCCCGCTTCCAGCATTTTCTGTGAGAATGCAATCTATCCTTATCCTCTACATTTCCTATGTGTTGAATCCAATTGTCTAACTATGAAGTTTTTAGCTATTATAATAATGACAAATACATAGCCTACAGTATTCAAAATTTCAATTCCTTTAATGCAAACATTTAAACTGCAAATTTCATACATGAACTACACAAATAGTGAAATTAAATGTCTTTTGTTTGTTATACAAAAAATAATGTTAATTAAAATGACAGACTGCTATTCTGTATAAAATTCTATTTTACCAGAATACTTTTCATCATATTGAAATGTAAAACACACACACATACTGTAGCATCCTCAACATAAACATTAGGTAAAATGAGTTCAACATAAAATTGGCATTACTTTCCATAAATATCATGGCTGAAGTGTTGGAGTGTGCTGTGATCTTGCTTTGTTCTGACTCAAACTTTTAAATGTAAAAAATGTAAACAAACAAAATATGCATACTCAACATAAACATAAGGTAGAATAACATCCACATACTGTAATACTGACGTTACTTTTTCCAGTAAATGTCCTTGATCTTGTAAATTCCGTAGCCTACATGACTAAGAAGTATCCACGCTTTCATCCATTGGCTGTTCTCGCATAATAAGCCTTTCAGTTGTGTGCTGAGAAGGCTGCTGCGTCCAGCAGTCTTGTACAGCTTCATGATGCTTATTGATATGTCACCTCCACAGTCGCCTTCAAGTAGGCTCTCCACAAGAGCATCTCATGTATTTTTTTTGATTAAACATGGTGCACAGCTGACGGATCAGGTGTGACACTAAAGCGATGGTTCAGGGTAGATTCACCCTAATGCCATTTGAACCGTGACATCCATCCAGTAGTCCACCCAAAGTGTTTTCTGGCTTGGGCGAACATTAGCAGAGTTACCGAGTTATTGTATGGCTATTCCGAATAGCTTGGCTTAAGTGCTATTGGGCATTCACATACATCTCCAAACCTACCTCAGAAAATTAACATGTCATGACACCAAACTTCTACAGTAGTACAAATATGGTCTCTATTCACCAAACTAAGCATTTGGAAGTTTGGAAATAGTGCTGGAGTTTATTATTATCAACTCAAGCTGAATAGATTCTGTCCTGCTAAAGCTTTGCCATCAGGGGCAGAGGCAGGATCAACATCAGGGACATAGACTGAGTCACCATCAGACAAGGAGGCAGCTTCAGCACCGTGGCAGAAAACTACTCCGAACCATCACTTTAAATGCCCCGAGCATGGCCATATCTTGTTCAAGGACAAAGCCAATACTTTTCTGTAAAGCCTCTGAAGGTTAATAGGGAGCTCCATGACACATGGGTTTTTCAGCACCAGGGGCAGAGGCATCATCAACATCAGAGACAGAGACAGGGTCACCATCAGGAACAGAGGCAGGGTCACCATCAGGAACAGAGGCAGGATCAACATCTGGAGTAGAGGCAGGGTCACCATCAGGAGCAGAGGCAGGGTCACCATCAGGGGCAGAGGCAGGGTTACCATCAGGGACAGAGGCAGGGTCACCATCAGGGACAGGGGCAGGATCAACATCAGAGACATAGGCAGAGTCACCATCAGACAAGGAGGCAACTTCAGCTAAGGCCAAGACCTTTAGGTCTGAATACGTTGAACCGGACCGAACTGTTTGATATACCCACAAAAACTGAAAAGGGACTTGTGCTTCCTATGAGGACTCTTGTGCTTCCTGTGAGGACTCTTTTCAGTGTGTTCTATTTTTATTTTCAAGCAAAATAGTAAAATGGCCCCTGCTGGAAAACAGCCCCCTCTATTCTAATGAATCTATTCTCTTAATCCACTTCAATCTCAAATGTAAACTAGACTGCCTGTGCAGTCGCCTTCGACTGCTTAAGGTATATCCCCGAAAGCAACGCTTCCAGTCCCCCATCATTCCTACCACTCTCGTCCACCTTTTCATAAACGTATATGATAAATACAAACTATTAAAGAAATATATTTAATATCTATACATAGATCAATGACGTGCATAGGCTTAAAACCAAATGACTATTGTGAAAATGAAACAAAAAATGGGGCAAATGGTAACACTGTTTTAATGGTTCACTATTACAGTGAATATACCACATTAGGTACAGTGTAATAACCATTGTAACAATATTTAATACCATGTAATACCAGTGTAACACCATGTACCAATTTTGTACTACATCATGTATTTTTGTGTAAGTGGTATTACATGGTATTGTATATTGTTACACTGGTATTACACTAGTATTACATGGTATTAAATATTGTACATTGGTTATTACACTGTACCTGGTAATGCATATTGTTAAACTGGTATTACACTAGTATTACACGGTATTAAATATTGTTACACTGTACCTAAATAATATGGTAGATTCACTGAAATGGTGAACTGTAGGTAGTACCGGGCAAATCAATCCACCCAGTCAGAAGTTATGGGCCAAATAAAAATTCCGCCATTTTGAAACTGTTGACCTCCAAACTCAAATCAGTTCATGAACCTACCCTAGAGCATTAACACACCAAATCTGGGACAAATCCGTCCGACTGGTCAGAAGTTATGAGTCAAACAAAAATTCGGCCATCTTGAATTCAGCCATCTTGAAAGTGTTGGCCTCCAAACTCGAATAAGTTCATACACCTACCCTAAAACATTAACACACCAAATCTGGGAGAAATCCATCCGACTGGTCAGAAGTTATGAGCCAAACAACAATTCGGCCATCTTGAATTCAGCCATCTTGAAAGTGTTGGCCTCCAAACTCGAATACGTTCATGAACCCACCCTGCATTAACACACCAAATCTGGGAGAAATCCATCCACCCAGTCAGAAGTTATGGGCCAAACAAAAATTCGGCCATCTTGAATTCAGCCATCTTGAAAGTGTTGACCTCCAAACTCGAATCAGTTCATGAACCTACCGTAGAACATTAACAGACCAAATCTGGGACAAATCCATCCGACTGGTCAGAAGTTATGAGCCAAACAAAAATTCGGCCATCTTGAATTCATCCATCTTGAAAGTGTTGGCCTCCAAACTCGAATAAGTCCATGAACCTACCCTAGAGCATTAACACACCAAATCTGGGAAAAATCCATTCACCCAGTCAGAAGTTACGGGCCAAACAAAAATTCGGCCATCTTGAATTCAGCCATCTTGAAAGTGTTGACCTCCAAACTCGAATCAGTACATGAACCTGCCCTAGAGCATTCACCCAAAAAATCTGGGACAAATCCAAACATCCGTTCAAAAGTTATCGCGTTAACACGAAAGACCTTACGCGGCGGCGGACGCGGCGGACGCGGATGCGGCGGCAGCGCACGCAAAACCATTACATCCCCGACGCTCCGCGTTTCGGGGATATAATTACCTCCACCAAGGAGGTAATGTTTTCGGTCGCGTTGGTTTGTCTGTCTGTTTTTCTGTCTATTTGTCAGCAGCATAACTCAAAAACTAAGCATTTTTGGACAAAACTTTGTGGGTTTGTTGATAATGACCCAAGGAAGAAGTGATTAAATTCTGGGGGTGATCCGGATCACGAACCGGAACCAGGACTTTTTTAAAGATACTGTCAGGAGGATAGCTCAAAAACGAATCAAGTGATTTGGACGAAACTTTGTGGAGCTATTAGTAATGACCCAAGGAACAAGTGATTAAATTCTGGTGGTGATCCGGATCACGAACCGGAACCAGGACTTTTCAAAAGATTCTTCACTATCTAGACGCCCCCTAGTGACCAGAAATTGAATTGCGAGAGCAGCACTAAAACAAGGCAGAAAGATTTAGGGTGTAACATGGTCAAATGTGTCAAGCAGCATCCTTGGCGGAAGTCTGCGCTCTCTGAGTGCTTCTAGTTACATTTTATTTACTGAATAAAATTTAGATAGTTAACAATTTAGCATTATTAGCATGGTTAGCAATACCTGTCAACCAACTTTAGCTAATGTTAACTCAAAACACTTGGCTACACATTTACCATTGTTGCTATTTGACGCTATTGGCTTTTTTATGTTTCAAATGGGCCCAAATGATTACATTACTGGCAGTTATTACGTTATGGGCATCGTTATTACATTATCAACGCTTTTTTTTAGAGTAAGGCCCATAATGTAATAACCCGCCCATAACGTAATAACTTATTACGTTATGGGCAGAACGTTATTACGTTATGGGTAAGGAATTTTTATTACGTTATGGGCAAGTTATTACGTTATGGGTTTTATTACGCCCAAATTATTACGTTATGGGCAGTTATTACGTTATGGGCAGTTATTACGTTTTGGGTTCTTACAGACACTGTGCAGGAAATTGTCAAAAAAAGGTACTGCAACTATGTTGCTCATTGAAAATGGGCTGCTTATTAACAAATTTGAACTTTTCATGAAAGTTTCCAAAGTAATAGACTAATATTTTCTAGTATGGTTTAAGTACAGTCATTTTTGCAGCTAAAAATGGCTATTTCTGGAAATTCAAAATGGCGGACCATGGAGAAGATACCCCTTTTCATGTAAGAAAAGTGCAATTTTTTCAGTCATAATGAATACTTAGAATTTTATGCTGGTGGTAAGTATTCATACAAAAAGTAACATTAAAGGATAGTTCCGGCGTAAAATGAAAGTTTCACCATCGCTTTCTCATGCCACATAATGTATCTAATGATGAGCCATTCTGGGCAATGCCGTTAGTGCCGGAGTTAGCTAATTTTAAGCTTTTTGGCGAAAAACGCAGCCAATGCATCACGGCGGGGCCAATTATAGGACTATTATTTTCTGATGTTTCCCCGCTATAAACAACTTCAAAAACGATACACACTTCATCACAAAGGTCTCGTCAATCAAACCGAGGCACAGAGACGATCCTCGGACCACACAGTCTTTCACTGGCCAGTGTTTTCAGAGGTGTGGTGTCTCACTGTTGCAACTCTCTGACCCGGATGCAGGCTACTCAATCAGGTGGCTAGGTAGGCTAAACATGGTCCGCGGTTCTTACACCGGCTGCAACCGTAAAATGAAAAGCTGGAACCCCGACCGTTTTCACCGACTGCCACTGTCTAAACCAGCCATATTACGGGAATGGCTAATAGCATTAGAAGTGGACGAAACTGACTGTGTGGTCCGAGGATCGTCTCTGTGCCTCGGTTTGATTGACGAGACCTTTGTGATGAAGTGTGTATCGTTTTTGAAGTTGTTTATAGCGGGGAAACATCAGAAAATAATAGTCCTATAATTGGCCCCGCTGTGGTGCATTGGCTGCGTTTTTCGCCAAAAAGCTTAAAATTAGCTAACTCCATAACGGCGCGGCATTGCACAGAATGGCTCATCATTAGATACATTATGTGGCATGGGAAAGCGATGGTGAAACTTTAATTTTACGCCGGAACTATCCTTTAATGTATGGGGGGCGTTTAAAGTGAGGCGATTAAAAAAGCAAAAATAAATCTGATGAGTGCTTCTTTATTCATTTGTTTTTGAAATGTAATGTAATGTTATTTTGCAGAATGGATGATTCCAGTGTTGTGGCATTTATGGTTTCCCAAAAAAAGCGTCAGCCGAATGTAAACTAATTTAATGTAATGTAATGTCATTTTCCAGAATGGATGATTCCAGTGTTGGGGCGTTCAGGGTTTCCCTGGCCATCGGTTTAGGTGGTGGCCTAGGAGGTCTGCTCTGGACCGTGCGCTCCCTCTATCTCCATCGTCGCGCCGGCGGAAGAATCTCCGGATTGATTGTGTGCCTTCTTCTCACCGACACCTTGGAACTCATTTTAATTCCTTACTTGCTAGCAATTCACTTTGGTCACGTATGGGATTCAGGGCTGGGCCTGATGATCGTTTCCCCTATCTTCTTTGGTTTGAGGGTGTGTGGTATGTTTTTTCATCAGTTGGTGGCTCGAGAAGCCATTCTAAATATTACAGCTCATCACCGGTTGAAAGGTCTGTCCATGTTGTCTATAATCTCTTTAGTTGTATTTTTTCTCATCCTCATTGCTTGTTATGCCTTTAGTGTTTTATATTTGTTTAAATTTCGGTCGCTGATTTTCTTTCCCCTTACATTGTACACTTGGATTATCGGTTCTTTCATCGTGTATCTACTAAGTCTTGTGCTTGCAATTGTTTCCTGTGTAATAATCTCCACCGAGTGTATGTCAGGTCCGCATGGCTACAAAACAGCTGGCCTCAACGTACTTGCTGTTGCTCTGAGCACATTGGTCATTCTCTTCAGCCCAATATGTCTAGCGCCTGGTATTAGACTGGTGGCCGGAGGGGGATTCAGTTCTGTAGACTTGTGGTTTTTGTCCATCTCGAGTTTGCGGGTGATTGCAGATCCTGTGTTGTGTGACATAGTCACCAGGGCCTTGTCTACAGCACAGCCAGACCCTACTGATGAATCCCAAGAGAACCACGTGGTACCACACACTGATGACGGCTTAAGAGTCGAAACACGTCTGCTTGCGGACATGGTGGTGATTAATAAATAGGCCTAAATAATGAGACGTAGCTTGTGAGTGCGGTGTCAAGAGAACAAATTATATGAAATGGTAACATGGACTTCATTATCAATCAGGAGAAAAAGTCATTTCCTCATTTTGATATTGTGCACTCATTGGTTGGTAAACTCCTGTCATATATCAACTGTCTGGTGTCATGCCAGGCTAGTTCCTAAGGCACTAGGTCAAGAGATAAAATCATCTTAAATATGTACCCCTGCTGTGCGCACTGAGTTAGGCAAGACCTCTTTTAGTTTATATGCCCCACATGCTTGGAATAACCTCCAAAACATTTTAAACTTGGAATCTATTCCCTCTGTTGATACTTTTAAAACTCTTATAAAAACAACTTTAGTAGAGGAGTGTGTCAATCTCAGTTTTATTGTGTTTTATGTCATTCTTTGTTAGTTCAGTTTTGTGGTCCATATGTTCCTGTCTGTTTTGTACTTGCTTTTCTTTCTCTTACTGTTTAGTGCTTCTCTGCCTTGCTTGTCAGTCTTTGTCAAGTGTCTATCTGCTTGCACCCATGTCTGATATGTGTATGACCTATGCCAGAGGTTCCCAAATTTTTTTCCTTGTGCACCCCCTTGTACATTTCAATGTGGTTCGCGCACCCCCTAAGCGAATGTTTTGGTGTGCTGATGGACACTCAAGTATTGCTTCACTGCACAAATTATGGCAAATTATGCAGAGTCATATGCAGAGTCATTTCCTATGCATATCCTTGCATGTGCACTTTTGTCTTTAAGGCATGTGCCTCCTCTGTTTATTTGTCTTAATGCTGTCGTGAAGAGGTTTCATACCTCAATGGGACCTTCCTGGATAAATAAAGGTAAAATAAACAAATAAAAAATAAGAGCTGTAACTGAAGCCATGAGAGAAATCAATCTAATACTGGCTAGTAATATTGGATAATCTCACCTCTCGTTTTAATTCTGATTGGAATTCTTATTCTAATTCTTGTTTTAATTCTGAAAATCTGATACACATCACATTATATCATACAAGCTAGGGCTGGGCGATATATCACGATATAGTACTGTTGAGGATAGCGTAGCCCAGTGGCCTTTAGAGCAGGTGGAATGCACTCAGGAAGACAAGAACAAGGTGTTGCAGACGATGGGTATTTTATTTTTGTGACCCAATAAAGGCCTCAGAGGCAGAAAATAAACAAAGGTAAATAATAAGGAACTAAATTACAAAATAAAGAACTGGAAAAAATATGTACAAACAAAAATTGGCATGAGAACCAAAACAACAAAATTCAAATGACTTCAAAAGTCAGTCAAAATGCAAAAATAACAAAATATCTAGCTAGCATAAATCAAAATTCAAAATACCTCTGAGAGCTATAGACTCACGTCTATTCAGAAGCAGCTCTCTAGAACAACTGAGAGAATCCCCCTTTGAAGAGCCCTGTCACGTGACTAGAACTGGAGCCTACCAATGCACGCCAACATTACAGGGGTGCTCTAGGAGAAATACACAATTAACGCTCTAAACAGCTTATAACTACATCATGCATACATGACAACGACAGAGTAATTATTTAAAACACATTTGCTAACATTCGGCATAGCCAATATCAAGATCGCAGCCTAAATGCAGAAGTTAAAACATTGTTCCGGTTTGCGTCCTGCAAACCGGAAGATCAAAGGACTTTTAAATCAGCGCAAAGCAGTACCAGAAATTGTCTAAGCTATGAGATAGGCGTCTCTCATTGGCTCCCATTATAGCCCGGTTGGCGAACGCAGCCAAGTAAAAGATGAATGGGAGCCTATTGGGCTAAATGGCTCAGCAGGGATTTGTGACGGTTCTGTTCTCTGGTTTGTAAAGATGTGTGCACATTCTGTACCTTATCATGAACGTTGTATTAGAAGTGAAGTTAAAGGTTCCTGACATGGCTTTGTTCTCCCAAAGACGTGTTAGTTTTGTCCTGCAACACGCTAGCATTCGGCTAATACCTGCTGGCTGAGGAATCTTTACGACTATTCACGACCAGAGCTGACGAGAGACGTACTCTGACTGATCCTAGCAGAGACATCTACGGTCACACACCTCAAAACCCCCCACCGCCGTCCAACATGTTAATTGAAGATGCCCAAATTCTTAAGGATGAGCGCAGTCATTTCCTTTACCCCATGTACACATGCCGCTTTTCCACCACCTTAAATGCAATAAATAACAGGTGTCCGCAACAATCCTAACATAACTTTAAACACATCGACATCTGAAGTCAGACTTAAAACTACAAAACAAATGGCGTAGTGCCGTAAAGTCGATTGTCACGTGTTATGTCATTGCTATAGTTGAAATAAGGGTCATTTTCACGAATGTAACACTTGACAAGATGCAAACGTGTCGGCAAATGCTTTCACTTACTCATATCTATCGAACGCGACTCCATTGTTTCCAGGGAAAAAATCACACGGGCAGATAGTTCTATGAGAAGGGTACAGCCCCATTGGCACCCATTCATTATTTACTTGGCTGTGATAACATAGCTGCAGTGCCACTCCTGGCCACACCAGCTAGTTGTGGTTCTTGTACAAGATTCCATTTTCTTTGGCAGTACAGACTCTTTTAGAGACTGAAGAAGACGCTACTCGCTGGCAAGCTGAAATGTTTGCGCTTAAATCAAAACTGTTGTTAAACTTAAAGGTAAATAAACTCAAAGTTACAAATAACAATGCCTTGCGTGATTATTGCAACTGAAAACAAAATGTGTAGAAATGGTGAAATGTTTGGTAAACTGTAAAGGGTTGAGGTAAACAATGTGACGCTAGCGTTTTACAACTCTGTAGTGTTTGATGTTAAACGTGTACACTTGGGACTACAGGAGAGTAATTACTGAACTGGCTGGTGAATGAAATGAGTCATGGCATAATGCTGAACGGTAAACCCCAAAACATATTTCAAAAATAACGTGCAGGCAAACAATTGTTCATAACGCAATGCTCATTAAAGAGTCTCAATGATTGCAGCACCCAGCTGCAGTGACGGTGCCTGTGTGACCCGTCACAAGTACAATTAGGCCTACATACGTTGCAGTTATTCTCTTTATTTGCTCTTTATTTTTCATGTCGCAAAACAACCTTTCTTTAAAATGGATCTTTTTATACTCATTTTTACAGTTACATTAACCTTTAGTGTGTATTGTGACAACATGAAATGTAATTAAATGATATTTAATTGTATAAAATTGATAAAATTACTATCACAATATTTTTTAATGCATCTTATTTTTTTATGCTACATTTTCTTTTACCATGTGTTGGACATTGCTGTCAGTGTTGCAACTGCACGCTGCGCCTAGATGTCTTTGTTTATTATTTTGCTCTATTTTTTAATGCATCTTGTTTTTTTATGCTACATTTTCTTTTACCTTGTGTTGGACATTGCTGTCAGTGTCACAACTGCACACTGCGCCTAGATATCTTTGTTTATTATTTTGCACTATTTTTTAATGCATCTTGTTTTTTATGCTACATTTTCTTTTACCTTGTGTTGGACATTGCTGTCAGTGTTGCAACTGTACCCTGCGCCTAGATGTCTTTGTTTATAATTTGCATTTTGCACTTTTTTTAATGCATCTTATTTTTTTTATGCTACATTTTCTTTTACCTTGTGTTGGACAATGCTGTCAGTGTTGTAACTGCACACTGCGCCTAGATGTCTTTGTTTATTATTTTGCACTTTTTTTTAATATATCTTATGTTTTCATGCTACATTTTCTTTTACCTTGTGTTGGACATTGCTGTCAGTGTTGTAACTGTACACTGTGCCTAGATGCCTTACCCTGTTCCTACTTAAATGTCCTCCTTATAAGTCGCTTTGGTCAAACGCATCTGCTAAATGCTATGTAATGTAATGTAATGTAATGTAATGCAATACAACATTCCTATGCTTCCGCATCATTCTTGCCTAACACATAGCTGATCCACGCAAGTGAAAGTGAAAGCCCAACTGGGAAACTACAACTCCCATTGTCACACAGCACTCCACAGCACACAAGTGTTCACTGCACACAACGAAATTGCATTTATGCATTACCCATGCAAGGGGACAGCCCCCAATGGCGCCCCAAGGGAGCAGTGCGGCGGGACGGTACCATGCTCATGGTACCTCAGTCATGGAGGAGGATGGGGGAGAGCACTGGTGAATTTGTCCCCCCACCAACCTGGCGGGTCGGGAATCAAACTGGCAACCTTTGAGCTATAAGTCTGACGCCTTAACAATCACAACAGAAGTCAGGGCAGTCATGCCCTCCCTTTTTTTTTACCTTTTTAACTTTTTAACGTATTTATTATTTTTCTAGGCCCCTCCTCCTTTAAGGATGCTGCTAATGCACTTTTTTTTACCAATGCACTTGGTTTTAACAGAAATATCCCCTTTTTCTATAGCATCTCTATTTTTTATATACTTTTCAATCCTCCTGGTCCCGTGTCTGTATGTGTGCCATTTGCTTTTTGCACATCTGTATTAGGGGTGGGTATTGGCAAAGGGTTCACGATTCGATGCGCATCACGATACACATGCCACGATGCGATTCTATCACGATGCATTGCGATTCATGTACTACTGTGATGCATTGCGATATTTACTTCAGTAAATGTGTAAAATACAGCTTATTTGTCAGTTGCTGTGTAGCTTTCTTAAGTCAGTTCATTCTATTTAAGCATTCTATCATCTGGGAGAGAGCTTACATCACAACAGAAATATTACCTATTCTCTACTGAACAAAATAACCCGTGGCAAATCGAATTTTATTGTCATCAAATAATCAATTGTCATGAATCCATGCAGTATATTGAGAAAATAAGTATCACGATACCTTGTCATGAATCGATGCATTGTATCGTGAGAGTAAGTATCGCGATGCATCGATATGACATACGTATATATGATATATTATTTTTGCACACCCCTAATCTGTATGTATGTTACTGCTGCAACGAATGAATTTCCCCCTTGTGGGATAATGAAGGGCATACTTATCTTATCTTATCTTATCTTATCTTATCTTATCATACTCACATTTTCCATTGTCATACAGTACACACATGTATTTTCTTGTATTCAGTGGACAACTGGTTTTGATTTTGTGTCTTGGTCTATTTCATACATGTACTGTATGTATTTGCAGATCTGTGTTTTTTTAAACTGTAGTCCGTACCTGCTTGTGCAGGGCGATGCCTGTTTGTACCTATTAAATGAGAGCATGCTGAACTATGCCCAGACTAAATTGATCCATATGCTGAAATGACGCACAAAAAAACTCTGTCAAAATGACGCGGAAAAGTCAAAACTTGTGTGCATTCTCATGATGTCATGCTGCCCCATGAACTCAAATGATTGGTAGATGAGCTGGCAATATCTATTTTACCTAGCAGTTCATTTCTTATTTCAGTTTTGGGTCTTATTATTGCTCTATAAGCTACTTATTATGAACCGGGTCGAAAACGACCCGAACACCACAAGTGCTATATTTTTTGATACAGCATTACAGAATTTATGAAAAAAAGTGTTTTTGCTTTATTTTGTTAACATAGAGGTGGCTGGCAAAGTCAGAAAGCCTTGACACAAGAAACTAAACATAGGGGGTTCATTTACACAGTCATAGTTGAAAACGGGTCGGTGGACAACTGATTTTGATTTTGTATCTTGGTCTATTTCATACATGTACTGTAGGCTATGTATTTGCAGATCTCTATATCATGTGTTTTTTTAAACTAGTCCGTACCTGCTTGTGCAGGGCGATGCCTGTTTGTACCTATTAAAGCTTTGAGGAGTACTATCACATACTTGATAAGAACATTATCACCCAGTGAGCAGACGGAACGTCTTCTGATTGGCTGAGCAGGTGTCCTTTATTCCCCAGTAGCAGGACACCTATGATGTCATGCGGGCGTGCGGGCGTGCGGGCGTCCAAGTTGCTTCTTTTCTAACTTTCTGGCGAAGTGCCGTTACTAGTTCTATCGCATCTGGTTGTCTAGTCAAGACCGCGTCGTCAGTTCTATCGCATCTGGTTGTCTAGTCAAGACCCCGTTACTAATTCTATCGCATCTGGTTGTCAAGTCAAAAACCCAGTCGTCAATTCTATCGCATTTGGTTGTCAAGTCACCCCAACATTCTGCGCGCATCCTAACATGCCTCCGATAGAGGCGCGTCTCACTAGATTAGGAAATGGTGCCCATAGCAACGTACCAAGCGCAGTGGTGAATCTACTTTCTCACGAAGCCTTAGATCAACATATTAATAAATTAATACTTAAATGCTGGTAACCGGGTGATAAGCGGAATAGCGGCCTTCGAGGTGTCCCGATATCAAGGGAAAATGGACTTGGCGAAGCGAACAGCCCTTCGGCTGCGCCGTCGGGCTGTTTAGAACGCTCCGCCTCGTCCATTATTTCCCTTGATATCGGGACACCTCGTCGTCCGCTATTCCATACTTATCACCCAGTGAGCAGACGGAACGTCTTCTGATTGGCTGAGCAGGTGTCCTTTATTCCCCGGTAGCAGGACACCTATGATGTCGTGCGGGCGTCCAAGTTGCTTCTTTTCTAACTTTCTGGCGAAGTGCCGTTACTAGTTCTATTGCATCTGGTTGTCTAGTCAAGACCGCGTCGTTAGTTCTATCGC
>NC_085877.1:40493332-40520832 GCF_034702125.1 Engraulis encrasicolus
GCGAACAAACCGGTGTGATAGCTTTTGTGATACGCACTGGATTCTCATGCAAATGTAGGCTTACATCTACTTGTATGAGGCTACGGCAAGCGATGTGGGACAAAGGTGTGGCAGGAAGCGAATGTCAACGTAAACAGATATTACACAAGCTTCGATATGGTCACCAAATATTTTGGGACTGTCATTTCTGTTGTGCCTACACCTTGGAATTAAATCAGAGTCTTGTAGTTACACGGGTATATTTGGTTATTTACCTCAACAGTACCCTGTAGGCCTACTCAACTTTACAGTTGCCCATCACAAAAGCTACCACAAATTTGGCATTGAATATGAGTAGCCGCGAGGATTTGTGTTTCGTGAGGCTCCTTAGTCCTTAGTAAATTGTTAAGTCGTAAAATCCCATGCGAATGGTCTTACACACATTCTCGCCGGTTACAAACAAGACACAGGGGAAACAACAAATATTTTCTGTCGTACCACTCACTTTGAAATGATCGGGTAGTTATAATCTTCTGACCGGCCACCTGCAGTAGCAAACCCTTCAGCTCTGTCGGTCCTCCATTCTTTATCACATATTTTCCCCTTGGAAATCCAACTTTGAGAATGCTCTTAGTTTCGTTATGAAATCCACTTGTAGCAGTCAAAGTGAACAAGCTAGCCAACAACACCGACTGACTGTATTGTGAACTTCAGATTCCCTATGACGTAACTGTCCAGCAAGACTCTCAACACCAGAAGGAGTCTGCGGCCAGGCTACTGCTCGCCTCACCATTGTATCTTTCAGTGGGCGTTATGCCAAAGCGTCCAGAGTAAAGAAATGATAATCACACGTAGAAAATATTTAAAAAATATCAGGAAATGAGGGCACCACACCATACATACTTCTATTAAGTGTATAAAAACGTTTAATACAATATTACCAGGTTGCATTCACAGAACGAGCAACATGGCGCATGCGCTCAAGCTTGTTAACGAGGGATTGCGCAATCTGGGGTGAGGCCAGTTCAGAGTTGGCCCAAATTCAGCGTATTCGGAGCAATTTGACATGAAATGGGCAAATATTACGATTTTGGCCACGGAAATGATTGAGAATGAGTGAAACTGTTTAAATACTGCTGAAATGGTAGTTATGGTGCAGATGCTCGAAAACAATAGCTGTTATTGTTACTATTATTCACATTTACTGCATCTCATCATTCTCATCTGGAGCTGGTGAGGCCGTGCCTCCCCTGCCGTATTGGAGTGCACGTGCCTGCTGTATATATCAGTGACTATCAATGCACATACAATTAATGATTATTATTCTCTTGGCTTCACTTATGGGGATGACAATTCACAACACAAACCCCACACTGAAAAAGTAAGAGTTCAGTCTGATGTTTGAACAGCGTTGACCTCTATTCCAGTGGAGACAGGCTCAGCGTGAGGTTCCTCCCTGCACACCAGCACACACAACAGAGCATCCACAGCCACCCGGAAACTCATAACGCAGACGCACACAGGCCCTATAACAACCTCCATTATTATTCCCCCAGGCCTCCACATGTAACGCCAGGGGATGGTTTATTATGATATTGGCTTCATTTATAGTGGTAAGAATTTGCAATAAAATCACACGCATTGAAAAAGTAATAGTTCAATGTGCTAGTTGTACAGTGTTGACCTCTATCCCCGTGGAGACAGGCTCAGCGTGAGGTTCCTCCTGCACACCAGCACACACAACAGAGCGTCCACAGCCACCCGGAAACTCATAACGCAGAGAAACAGAACAAGACACTCATCAAATACACGTACATCAACAGGTAGCACAAACACTGGAACATAAAATAAAGCAAAGGGCGGTACATACAAGAGCCACAGGGTGCCCATTGAGACTGCAAGTACACCTAACTCAATACCCCAGCCTGTGTGTTGAGACTGCAAGTACACCTAACTCAATACCCCAGCCTGTGTGTTGAGACTGCAAGTACACCTAACTCAATACCCCAGCCTGTGTGGCCAAGTACACGTATCTCAATACCCCAGCCTGTGTGGCCAAGTACACCTAACTCAATACCCCAGCCTGTGTGGCCAAGTACACCTAACTCAATACCCCAGCCTGTGTGGCCAAGTACACCTAACTCAATACCCCAGCCTGTGTGGCCAAGTACACCTAACTCAATACCCCAGCCTGTGTGGCCTTTCGGTGTTGGCACAGCTTGTGAGAACAACGTGCAAAGGGTTAACGCGCAGATAACAGCTGAACCCACAACAGATACTGCCAGCAGCAGAGACACCTGGAGTGTGTTGCAATATGCGACCTTGCCTCCTCCACTTGCTTCTCTCCTCGTACCAGGAAGTAATATGTCATGATGATGGGATGGTGAATGAAAAACAGTCCCTCAAAAGTTGTTGTGGCTAGGCTGACAGCTGGGAAACTTTATCCTTTTCTCCACAGAGGAGGGGCCAAGAGGCAGGACGGGGAGACAAGCGCAAGTGGAGGAGGCAAGGTCGCATATTGCAACGCACTCCAAGACGAAAAAGAGAAATGGCTCGATGGTAGATCCGGTTGTGTACAACCAGGCAGCAACGCACACGGAGAGCGCACAGTACATTGAGCAGGCCAGAGGACGACACCCGATACGCCTGACACACAGAGCCCTCTCTAGCGCCACCAGCTGGTGGAGAAGCATGCCACAAAACCTGCTTCCAACCAGCTGGTAGGAACAAATGTATTACAATTAGTGTTGCCAGATTGGGCTGTTTCCCGCCCAATTGGGCTGCTTTGGATGGCCGTCTGCGGGTAAAAATGGCATTTTGCAGGAAAACCCGCCGCCCATTTTTGCCAATTGAAATCAATAGAATAGGGCGGGATTTAGTGTTTCCAGGCGGGTTTTTTAGCATGTTTTGGGCTGGAAATCATCAGCCTCATCTGGCAACCCTGATTACAATGGCCTTAGTAATGGGTTAGAGCTGGCTGCAAGGACGTCTTACTGTATCATTGAGCTGGCTGTGAGTCCCATATACTTTTAGCAGAACTCATGGGCTTGCTAATGTTTTGTTTTCTTTTTTTGTTATGCCTTTATTTGACAGGACAATAGAAGATGGTGTCAGGAAGCGAATGGGACAGAGAGACAGGGGAGGATCGGGAAATGATCGAACCGAACCGGACTCGAACCGGGGTCCCTGCGGGTGGGCATGCAAGCCCAAATGTGTGTGTGTGTGTGTGTGTGTGTGGGGGGGGGCTTAGCGAGGTTTGCTGTTGTTTTCAAGCAGTAGTTATTATGGGATGGGGAAAAAAAGAAACAAAAACAGAGTAAATCACACTTGTGTTTTGTGCAGTAGTACTCACTCTTGACCAAAGGTTATTCTGGTTCTCAGTCTGATCCGTTAACTGTACTGTAAGCGGTTACTGTGTGTGTGTGTGCGTGTGTGCGTGTGTGTGTGTGTGTGTGTGTGTGTGTGTGTGTGTGTGTGTGTGTGTGTGTGTGTGTGCGTGTGTGTGTGTGTGTGTGTGTCTGTCTGTCACTGTGACACTGTAGTATGTGGGTGATGTCACAATGCGCTAGTGTTCCGGCAGTCATTTGATGGAGGTACGTATGACACTAGCGCGTGCACTCACTCACTCACTCACTCACTCACTCACACACACACACACACACGCACACACACACACACGCACACACACACACACACACACACACACACACACACACACACACACACACACACACACACACACACACCACACAGCACACACATTCATTGACACAACTTGACCTTTAAAGATTGTTAAACTTAAAAGCTCTTAGGCCTACTCTAAGATATGGATTCTAGAACAGTGTTTCTCAACAGGGGTGCCGGGGCACCCTGGGGTGCCGCACACCCCCCCCTCAGGGGTGCCGCGGAAATGTGAAATTGACCTAAATAAATGATGTAACATAATACCTTGGCCTATCTAAATTAATAAATGAATGCTTAGTGGAATCTTTCATCCACCATTTACGGACAATATGTCAATTTAGGTCACCCTTGTATGGCCACATAGCCTGAGATAAAGCTGCAACTTTGAACATCTCCAAATGTGTTACATTTCAAGGCTTGTGTGGTATCGAATGCGATACCATGTTACGGCTCGTTGGTTTGGGGTGCCTTGAGATTTTTCTTGAATTGAAAGGGTGCCTCGCCTAAAAAAAGGTTGAGAAACACTGTTCTAGAACACTCCACGTCACAGAATAGTGTATTCTATCTTTAGAATAGTGTAGTCTATCCTTATTCTACACATAATGGACATGCAAGAAGACAAAAAAAATGTAAACTCTATTTTATTATACAATTGGCAACATTTCGATCCGCCAGTGCAGTGGTTCCCAACCTATGGGTCGGGACCCAACCTATGGGTCGCCAAAGATCCACAGAGGGTCGCGAAGCCTTCTTGATTTTAAGGGGTTTAATTTTAAATACCTTAAATAGCCAATGTTGAATAAATGACAAAGCATTTATTTAACTAATATATGCATAGAAGCAACAAAATGTAAGCTAGATGTAAACATTTATTCTATATTTGACCAAAGACGAATAAAGGAATAAAATAACTAAAATGAGTTTTCACAGGAAACACAGAGGGTATCATGTGACTCCCTGTCGTGCAGGCGCTCGTGCGGTTGGGTCACCAACGCTTACAATGGTACAAACATGGGTCCCTGAAGAAAAAGGTTGGGAACCACGGCACCAGTGGGATCTTCCTCTGGCCTCACACACGTACAGTATATACATAACTATTAAAGGGACACTGTGCAGGAAATGGTCAAAAAAGGTACTGCAACTATGCTGATCATTGAAAATGGGCTACCTTTTGCCAAATTTGATCTTTACATGACAGTTTACTCAGTAATAAACTAATATTTTCTTGTATGGTCCAAGTACAAGTATTTTTGTAGCTATTCAAAATGGCGGACCATGGAGAAGATCCCCCCTTTCATGTATGAAAAGTTCAATTTTTCCAGTCATAATATGAATACTTAGAATTTGATGGTGGTGGTAAATATTCATGAATATGGTAACATTAGTGAATGGGCAGCATGAATTCAGGAAATAAACAACTAAAAATCTCACACAGTGTACCTTTTTAAGTTTATTTTGTGTGGAGCTCATAGGCCTACCCAGTGTGCGGAGCACTCTATCACATTGTCTTTTGTCTGGCACTTGGATTATTGTTTTTGTGGATATGCGCACCCTACCCTCCAAACGCCATACAAGAAGACAGCCCACAGCATGTCTGGGAGAAAAACAAGAAAAACGATGCACATAAATTAAATACGTTACTCAATGCCCTCCATACAGAGTGACGTTGAGCAGCTTGATGACGCAGTACTCTTGGGAAGATGAAGAGGTGTGTGTGTGTGTGTGTGTGTGTGTGTGTGTGTGTGTGTGTGTGTGTGTGTGTGTGTGTGTGTGTGTGTGTGTGTGTGTGTGTGTGTGTGTGTGTGGAGAGAGACAGCGAGAGAGGCAGCGAGAGAGACAGAGAGATTGTGTGTGTGTGTGTGTGTGTGTGTGGTGGGGGGGGGGGGGGGGGGGGCTTTGAATTGCCCAGCCTGTCTCAATTCATCTATAGCCTCTTTGTCTCCATCACTCGAGTTGTGAGACGAGCATTTATAGGCACAGCACTGCCACTCCAAGACACTCAGAGCAGTCTCTCACTGTACTGTAGTGTGGAGCAGCTCATTGTTTAGGCTGAGTCTTGCATTTGCTATTTTCCTGTATAGGTTTCTTTCGACAGTTGTTTACTTTCTTTTATGGATTAGAGTTACTTTTTGAATGGTTTTTTTTGTCCAGAATTGATTGTTTATTGTGCGGCAGATCGTTTGATGTGGGAAGTATGCTCTTAGTTGAAGACAATTTTTTCCCATTGAGGTTTGTTTTTACAGTTTGTTTTTTTTCTTCAGAGCAGATCATTTTTTTGAGGGACGTGGACGTGCCTCAAACATCATTTCCTCCATGGGTTAAACTTTAGGGTGCTGTTTTGATATTTTTCGTTAATCATTGTTATTTTTGAGGACGAATACTACACGTCAACATTGTTCTTGAGTTGGAAGTTCAACAAGCCAGCAGTGCATTTCCTTTGTGGAATATTGTCTTGGAATATATTGACATTTTGAACACATATTTCTTTCATATCTTTCTTATTGCCAGTTATCTTGGAATATATTTACATTTTAACACATCTTTCTTTCTTATTTACATCTTCAATTTTGCCCATTATCTTGGAAGATATGTACTTTTTTGAAATGTAATTTGGGTTTCTCTTTTTGTGCCCTGTGTCCTCTCCGTCACCTCTGAGGCTGCTGCAGTGTTGCCAGAGGTGCGATAATCATCGTATTTGTACCATCATTTTGTCCATTTTGACCTCTGTACGACCGGACTGGACCACACCAGACTGGACATATTCTAGAACAGAAGTGTCCTTCCAATGCAGGTGACTCCATGGACTGAGTAACTGGGCATGCTTTGAGTGCTCATCATTTCTGATTAAGAGCTGGTCGGATCAAATTTGTCGCAGGGATTTGACTTTCTGAACCATAGGATTGGTTGACACCTCTTCAATTTCCAGGATGTACTTCTCGGCGTTCGTGAGCAGCAGTGTGGCGGTACCCGCGGTGCTGGTGGCGTTCGGCCTGGCCACGGGCTTCCTGCTTTGGGCCCTGCTGGCGCTGAGGACGCACCACAACGCCGGGAGACGCGTCTCCTTCACGACCGTGTCCCTTCTGGTGACGGACATCGCGGAGATGATCTTCCTGGCCGTGATAGCCATCGTCTATATGGCTGTGTTCTGGGGAAAGGAGGAGGAAGAGGAGGAAGGAGGAGAGGATGGAGGGGAGGAAGAGGAATGGAATGGCAGCAGGTGGGCCTTTTAAGTAGTTTTTTAAAATGAATACTTTTACTTTACCTGTACTTGAGTGCATTTTGACCCAAGTACTTAGCTCAATTACACTGGAACCTGGCCTGAGTTAAAATAGACTGAGATACAAAATGCCATGCCATCTTGAATCAATGTATTGGATGATGGCTGGTGACAAGCAAGATATGACAATGACGAGATGAGGACGATATGCAAGAAAAAAAACCCATTGAATTCTCAAGAGGAAAGCTAATTAAAAGTTACTAAGTACTTTTACTCAAATTACATTTTAAGTGAAGTACTTTTTACTCTTACTTGAGTAGATTTGTAGATAGCTACTTTCACTTTGGTAGGATTAAGGCAAAGAAAGGATACTTTTACTTTGTACCTTTTAAGTCCTCATTCAAAACTGATACTTTTACTTGTACTTGAGTACATTTTGACCCAAATACTTAACTCAATTACAATGGACCCTGGCCAGAGTAGATTTTTACTAGGTACTTTCACTTTCACTTGTGTGGGATTTAGGCAAAGTAAAGATACTTTGGTTGCACGTTACTTGACGCCGGCGTCATACGTATGACATAACAGTGTCATAATACTGTCAAAACACTGTCTTGACACAGTCATGAACGAGTCATAAACATGGTGTCAGTGTCATAAACGTTTTATGGTCATGGAGAGTTGACATTGTTAGGCCTGTCTTTATCATAACCGAATTCCACTAAAATACAAAGTCATAATATTTTTGATATTGACATAATGTCCATGACACATGCATGACTGCATTATGACACATGACACCGACGTCAAGTAAAGTGTTACCGATACTTTTACTTGAATATAATTTTTCGGTAACACTTTATTTTAGGGATACATCTATTAGCACTAATACATACAATGTGCCTGTATAAGTAACTTGTAAGGCATGTACAAAGCAAAATCAAACATTTGTTAGGCATGTATTCGCAAATGTGTTGTTCATGCACAATAAGGGATTTATTACCAATTTAACCTTAGTAAGGACCTAGTAGGCCTTAGCATTTGCTTAGTACATGCCTTACAAGTTACTTATGCAGACATTAACATTGTATGTATTAGTGCTAATAGATGTATCCCTAAAATAAAGTGTTACCAATTTTTCTGCATCATTTCCACCTTTGAAAAAGCAGCAGGGACAACCCCACTCTGAGCTACGCCTACGGATTCTTCGTGGTGTGCATGGCGGTCATCTACTTCCGCCTGTGCGCTTCCTGCTTCCACCAGCTGGCGGCGCTAGAGGGCCTGCTGTCTCTGACCAGCTCCCTGGGCACCACTGGCCTTGCCACCCCGCGCGTCTCCATCCCGATCTCCGTGGCGGTGTGGGTGTGGGGCATCGTGAGCGTCTACCTCACGTTCCAACGGGACCTGTCCGTCCTGCTCCTGGCCACCTACCTGGCCTGTCTCCTGCTGCTCGTCGTCTCGTCCATCGTCACCTGCCTGAAGGCAAACGCCCAGTCGCCGCCTGTCAGGAAACAGGTGAGTGAATTCTGACACTCTGTTTTTTTTTGTGTCTTTTTCGACTTTGAGTGCGTTACAATATGCGGCCTTGCCTCCTCCACTTGTGCTTGTTTCCTCGTACCAGGAAGTAATATGTCATGATGACATCACTGACAACAGCATTATATTTCAATATCTTGCAAAAGCTCAATTGTAAAGTCCTTTTCTCATTTGCAATTGGGATAGTGAATGAAAAACAGTCCCTCAAAAGTTGTTGTGGCTTGGCTGACAGCTGGTAAACTTTATTGTTTTCTCCATGGAGGAGGGGCCAGGAGGTGGGGCGAGGAAACAAGCACAAGTGAAGGAGGCAAGGCCGCATATTGTAACGCACTCTTTATTTGATAGGACAGAGTGAATCGAACCCTGGTCAGCCGTATGGCAGACGAGTGCCCTACCGGTTGACCACGGCTGGGCCACTCCTTGACACTTTTTTGGACACTTAATCATTTTGTTTTTTGGCTGCTCGGTGCCACTTAGCTGAGGCGCATGTGATAAAACACTGTTACACTGACTTGCAACCCGGGTTCGATTCCGGCCCGGGTCATTTGCCCATCCTTCCCCGTCTCCATCTCCCATTGTGTCTCTCCTCCACCATCCCGTCGGAAATGAAGGCACAAGTAGCCCAGTAAAGAAGCCCCACTCGCCAGCGGCCAAAATTATTTTTGCCTGTGAGTGGGTTTAGCCTGGGACAATGCCCCAAACGGACTAAACACAATGCAGGAGATTTGTTTTGATTTGTTTAGAATCTTTGGATGCAAATCGGACAGGGTTTTCAGGGAGTGACGACAAAGCATTGGCCAATAGGCACAGACACAGTTTGAAAAACAACTTTTTTTTTCAGATTCATGTTCCTCACTGAAAATGAACCAAAGCCAGTGAATCTCAGTGTGAAAGAATGATATAACTGATACTATTTTTCTCAAGGTAAAAACTGAAAACGGCTCAAAATGACCCGAACACCTTACAAGGGTTAATCTCATATTTAGTCTATTTTTTCAGGCTAGCAAAAAAGCCCTAAAAACTATATATATTTTTTTAAATAGATAAATGAATGATACTCTATTCTCTCTCCAGGTCCTGAGGGTGTTCGGCGTTGCCACGGCGACCCACGTCCTCCTGTACGGGCCGGTGTTCACCTGCGTGTGCCTGTACGCCATGGGGCTGCCGCAGGGGGAGGTGTTCAACATCGCCGCGGCGATCATGAACTTCAGCCTGGTCACAGACCCGCTATTGTTGGCGCTGGTCTTGCGGAGAGAGACACAGCGGAGTCCAGTCAATGAGCGTCGTTTGGATATGTCTGTTGTTGGAGCGTAGAATGGGGCCTACTGTACGGGCTGACTGTCTGTCTTGTCTGTCTGACTGACTGACTGAATGACTGATAAGACCCAATGTTTGAGCACACTACAGCAGAGTTTTAAAGACTTTTTTATTTTTTTATTTATCTTTAATTTAATTAGGAAAGGTCCCGTTGAGTCACAGTGACTCTTCTTCCAGGGACTCCTGGCCAAGAGGCAGCACTTACAGTAATTATGTGCAAACATCCAACTCGTCTTAAAAAGTCTGCTGCAGTGTGCAGGGTCGCTGACAGCTTTGGCCGGGCCCAGGATAAAGTCATATGAAAGGGGCCCCCCCAGCCCAATAGATACAATGTAATGAGGACACCAATTTTTAGGCCCCCTCTCTCCCTGGGCCCTGAACAACTGTCCTCTTTGTTCCCCCCGCCCGTCAGCACCCCTGGCAGTGTGCCCAGCTCAAGTCTCTCCTTTTCAATGACGTGTGTCCCACTGTGATGCACCTGCAAGCTGAGGGATGATGCGGCGAGTCCTTATTCTGCCAAGAGTTAAGTTTTTTCTGTGTTGTTTTTGCATCACCCACAGCTCTGATGCTGACAGGGACGGATTATGACTATGACTACTACATTGGGCCCCCGTACTAAAACCTCAAAATTATCGTTTTTTGGGGCTTTTTGGGAGGAAATTATTATTATAATTATTATTATTATTACAACCGGTTAACCGGTGGCAGAACATTTTAACCGGTTAAAGTTGATCCGGTCGACTATCGGTTAAACGGTTACCAGTTAACATCCCTAGTGTGTACGGCCCTTTAGTCTGCCAAGACTCAAGGTTTATTTTTGTGGTTTTAGCATCAACCACAGCTCTGATGCTGACAGTGTCGGATTATGACTATGACTACTACATGGGCCACCTGGGCCAGACAACAAGAAACACAGCGGAGTCCAGTCAATGAGCGTCGTTTGGATATATGTCTCTTGTTGGAGCGTAGAATGGGGCCTACTCCGGACTGGACTGGGGCAACAAAAAAAAAATGAAGCCGGGCATTTTCAGCCAAGAAGCGTCCGCCATGCAGCACTGAGAGAGACAATGAAGCCTGCAGGGCAACCTTTTTAGTCCTCCATTATGAACTATTGTGACCGCATAAGCCAAAATGAATATTCAAATCTGACTCTGAAAGGTCTGCTGTTGCGGCATGAGGACTGGATACCACTGCAATGAGGGGAGGACCAGGCCAAAACCATCAACAGTCCCCTGAGTCTTTTCTTGCTCTCCTAACGTTGGATAGTAAATCTGATATGAATGTTGATAACGGTCTCCTATCGAACATCTGGAAATCCGCCGCGGGTTTTCCGCCTTGAGTTGAACTTTTTTCCACTCGATCCGCCCGGGGCGGAGAGGCGGAGAATCAGCAACCCGCCTTGCGCTGATATTAGACGCGTAATCCGCTCATTTTCATTAACAAACAATAGAACACATCCGCCTCCAACTGTGAAATCCGCGGTCTGTGTGATCGCGCCCATATACTGTATCTTCACAAATCGGACTGTGTGTGGGCCCCTTATACACAGTGCGTAGGCCTACTGTACATGGGGCCCTGGTGACTCAGTTACACTATACCCCCCTGAACGATACCAGAGACTCTTTAGAATAGTCCTTAGGTCTACCTAAAGTGGGATTCCCCCCCCTCCCCCCTCCTCCTTGCGACAGTAGAACCCGGAAACAATGGGCCAGCGGAACCTCTCTCTCTCTCTCTACTCTCTCTCTGACGATACCCCTGGACTGAATGACTGAATGAAAGACTCAAGGTTTCACTTGGAAAGGAGAGATATCCTCCGCGCTCCTGCACTTCACAACCTGGTGCATCATGGGAAAGGACTGATAGATGCAGGGACAGAAAGGAGTCACAGGAGCATCTTCAGATGTGAAGGTTTGCTTGTTTTAATGGGGAAGTGCAGTCTTGGCACATATAGATTAATGTGATTTAAAAATGTTATCGAGTCCCAGCCCTAAAAATAAATAAATATTCACATCTGAAGATGCTCCGGTGACTCCTTTCTTTCCCTGCAATACCCAACTAGGTTTGTTGGTGTGGTGGTCTCAGTACCCACAGCTCTGACGCAGACAGGGACGGATTATACCCTAACTCCATGGGCCCCTTAGCCAGACACCAAGAAAGAAAAAAGTTCATTTTTATCCAACTTCATACCGTTCCTTCCATACAACACAATGCTCCATTCTTCTGACATGTATGGTACTGTAAGTGATTTTTTATTATTTTTAGTTTAATTATGTCATGTTTAGTTTCATTATTTCATGTACATTTTTCTGATGTGTGCTGCCCATTCTCAAATTCGATCATTCAATATCGCCTAATATTCAATAAGTAGTAAGCTAATATTTACTGGTCTGACCACAGTTCAGTAATTGAGGTCAGTCATGGGTAAGCGGTATAGGCATCAGACTTGTAGCCCAAAGGGTGCCAGTTTGACTCCCAATCCACCAGGTTTAAGGGGGGAGTAATTAATCAGTAATCTCCCCCATCCTCCTCCATGACTGCGGTACCATGAGCATGGTACAGTACCGTCCTGCCGCACTGCTCCCTCTCACTTCAATTTTGCAGCTTAAAGGGAAACTGTGTGAGATTTTTAGTTGTTTATTTCCAGAATTCATGCTGCCCATTGACTAATGTTTACTTACCACCACCATCAAATTCTAAGTATTCATTATGACTGCAAAAATTGCACTTTTTCTACATGAAAAGAGTGATCTTCTCCATGGTCCGCCATTTAGAATTTCCAAAAATAGCCATTTTTACCTGCAAAAATGACTGTACTTGGACCATACTGGAAAATATTTGTTTATTACCTAGTAAACTTTCATGTAAAGATCAATTTTTGGCAATAGGCAGCCCAATTTCAATGAGCTGCATAGTTTGTAACGTGACGCCCCCTAGCCTACTGAGGGTGAATATGAAAATGTACTTCAAAAGTCTGGTTCAGGCGCCAGGCAGTTTAATAAACTACCAAATGTTAAGGTTAAGGAATGCCACGTCAGCATTTAACACAAAATATTTACCAAACACAAATAAATCAGTTCAACACAAAGTTATCTTTTCTTTTCTTTTAGTGATCACGAGTTCATCATTTCAAACAAGGCATTCAAGGTTTCAAAATAATAAACGCAAACATAAATGTAGTCCGTAAAGGTCCATAATTATGTGCGTGTGTGTGTGTGTGTGTGTGTGTGTGTGTGTGTGTGTGTGTGTGTGTGTGTGTGTGTGTGTGTGTGTGTGTGTGTGTGTGTGTGTGTGGAGAGATGGCTGGGATGAGAGCTGTAAGAGCAGCAACGAGTTTGAGAGTGGAGGAAGAGCCAGGTGCACAAAGATGAAGTTTACCGTCCGTTGTGTTCAAGTGTTCTGTTCGCCCTGATCCAGGATTCGTCCTGACAGCGAATATGATCTGAGGATGCCTCCAGGTCTGCACGCCGACACAGGTGCACGAGAACAACGACTCCAGCGTTGTCGGAGTCGCCCAGGTCTGCGTGGGTTTCACCTTGCCGAACAGCACACGAGAATCCTCTTCATAACTTGACTTTTACTCCGTTCATCCGGCACAAGGAATGGAACTGGAAACGTGCGACGGTTGTGCGAAACTTCTCTTCATGGCGCACACTTTTCCTCTTCTTCTCTCTCGCTCTGCTTCTCTGCACGCGCTGTAATTGCAGAACAGTCTCACCCGCCATTGAGCTTGAACTTGGGCTATTTAACAAGAGGCCACTCCCCGCATGACTCGGAGCGCCGTGGTGTTCGCTGGGAAGTGTAGTGAAGAAAAGGTAGCGCAGTCCCCTGACTGGCCAAGTCAGAGGGGCGGTCCGCTACACTCTCCCCCCCTTGGAAAGACAAGCGTAGGTTGGATGAAACTCACCACCCAGGGTAGCACATAATGTCAGCCTCATCTTCTGAAGAGTCAGTGGAGAAGGGTCCGTCATCACTGCTACTGGTCCTGGTATGAGGAACAAGTGTGTGAAACATTTTAAATACAGAAAGTGAATAAAGTTCTTCTGCTTTGTCAGAACTCTGGACTAAAGCTGCTGTTGGACTGCAAACATTAATGTCCTGAACTGCACCACAGTCTGTAACAGTAGGTTCACATGGAGCTACAGTTGAAGGCTGCCCTCTGCTTCCAGTGTCATTCTTTGGAGAGGCCCTCATGAAGCTCTTTAATGAACTCCACAGGTTAGGCCAAAAAACAGCACTGTGCAAACGATAGAAAGTCCTAAACAACCCCTGGTGCTCTGGTTGTGTGTAAGCACGCAGGACAGTTTCCACCAGTGTAGAGGGAATGTAAAGTCTGTACGAACCAGATTGGGTCTTCCTATACACCACACCTGCAGACACAGCATACTTCCGGCTTGGGTCTTCACAGCCTTCGCCGATGGAGTGTAGGATGTGCTGGATCACAGGGCACTTCTGCTGCTCTGCATGCACTGTAGACATGGAGACTGGTAGGCGAACTGGAGAAGTAGACTGCATGTCCGACTCCGGTTGCACAGAGGTGAAGAGACAAGCACCACCTCGACCTGCAGCTGGAGATGCTTCTGGAGCACAGCAAGTTGCAGGTGGTCTACCTGGGAATTCGCTGAGTCTCGAGGCCACCTGGTGGTCACCCTGCAGGTTGACGTGATGAACCTGGAGGTCATGTCTGAGCTGATCCACCCAGCCCCGAATTTCAGTCAGCTGCTGCAGTTGCTGCTTAAAATCCACAAAGAATATTCTCATGTTATCCAGCATTGCACTGAGTTCTATTTTGATGTTCTTTCCTAGTGTTTCAATGTTCTTTTGTGTTGCATTAAAATCCATATCCCACTCCACTTGACTTCTGGTGTTCAATACTCCAAAAGAGACCAGAGGGAGAGGAGGTTGGATTGGTATGAAAAGGGCGTTCCGTGGTGGAACAGAGAGAACGTTGATGGACATAGTGGCTGAAGTTGGCTGTAGTGCCAAGCAGGTCAGAGCAAGGATGTGTGTGTGTGAATCAGTTGTAGATATGTGCTGTTGTGAGTGTATACAAACGAATGGGAATTACAGCAATAAATGCATATGAATAATCTCCCAAATCATTAACTCAATGCACCATCAACATTACTGTTTTGTTCACATTTAAGCACATCCAATATTTTTAACAGGTTACAAAATCACTATGCATTTTTTTAAAGAGACATTTTTTCTCCAAAGTGCCTTTTTTGTCAATGTGCCATTTTTTCAGTGATTATTTTTCTTAGAAATTGTTTTAAACCCACTTAGGCTATATAAGCCACTGAAAGCAGTCCAAGTTCAGTCCTTTTCGAGATAATTGTCCATTCAATGCAATGCAACACTTCAGTTTCAATTGTCCAGTTAGTTGCAACCACAGAAACACAAGTAATCAGCCCCACGTGAAAACAGTTTGCCTTCAGCAAACGAAATGTTCAATGTTCAAGTGAATTGTCCATTATGATCATATCAGAGCCAATACAATTCAGTTCAAGTCCCTGTTCAGACGCCATTCTGTAACGTGACGCCCCCTAGCCTACTGAGGGTGAATATGAAAATGTACTTCAAAAGTCTGGTTCAGGCGCCAGGCAGTTTAATAAACTACCAAATGTTAAGGTTAAGGAATGCCACGTCAGCATTTAACACAAAATATTTACCAAACACAAATAAATCAGTTCAACACAAAGTTATCTTTTCTTTTCTTTTAGTGATCACGAGTTCATCATTTCAAACAAGGCATTCAAGGTTTCAAAATAATAAACGCAAACATAAATGTAGTCCGTAAAGGTCCATAATTATGTGCGTGTGTGTGTGTGTGTGTGTGTGTGTGTGTGTGTGTGTGTGTGTGTGTGTGTGTGTGTGTGTGTGTGTGTGTGGAGAGATGGCTGGGATGAGAGCTGTAAGAGCAGCAACGAGTTTGAGAGTGGAGGAAGAGCCAGGTGCACAAAGATGAAGTTTACCGTCCGTTGTGTTCAAGTGTTCTGTTCGCCCTGATCCAGGATTCGTCCTGACAGCGAATATGATCTGAGGATGCCTCCAGGTCTGCACGCCGACACAGGTGCACGAGAACAACGACTCCAGCGTTGTCGGAGTCGCCCAGGTCTGCGTGGGTTTCACCTTGCCGAACAGCACACGAGAATCCTCTTCATAACTTGACTTTTACTCCGTTCATCCGGCACAAGGAATGGAACTGGAAACGTGCGACGGTTGTGCGAAACTTCTCTTCATGGCGCACACTTTTCCTCTTCTTCTCTCTCGCTCTGCTTCTCTGCACGCGCTGTAATTGCAGAACAGTCTCACCCGCCATTGAGCTTGAACTTGGGCTATTTAACAAGAGGCCACTCCCCGCATGACTCGGAGCGCCGTGGTGTTCGCTGGGAAGTGTAGTGAAGAAAAGGTAGCGCAGTCCCCTGACTGGCCAAGTCAGAGGGGCGGTCCGCTACAAGTTGCTGTTCCTTTTTTGACCATTTCCGGCGCAGTGTCCCTTTAAGATGCCAATGACTGATAGTTCGAAATGGTGTATTGAGAAGATCCACCTTTTCATGTACGAAAACATGAGCATTTCCTCATGTCATAAGTCATAATGAATACTTAGAAATTGATGGTGGTGGTAAACGTAGACTAGAAAAACATTTGTAAATGGGAAAGAAAAATCAAGGAGTATAAATTATAAAAATATATATACACATATATATATATATATATATATATATATATATATATATATATATATATATATATATATATATATATATATATATATATATATATATATATGTGTGTGTGTGTGTATGTATATACTCTACTCTACTCTAGTGTGCATACTGTCTTTGATTTGTCAATCCTGCAATCCTTTGTTGGCTAGTATTGGTGGGTTATTATTATTTTTTATTGATAATATATCAGTGTTATTGCAGTGCAACATCACAAATGTATAGTGTACAGACTTTTGCAGTAAACCCCCTGTTTTGATGTGAAAGCCTTTGGTTGTTGTGATGTACTTACATGGGTCTACAAAGTACTGTATAGGCTAGGCCTACATGGAAATCAGGTTTAGGGTGAAAGACTTGTCGCCTGCACGCGTGCACATACGCACACACAAAATAGCGTATTATTATATATATAGCACAATATTATCAAGCTGTAGCCCAGCAAATAATTAATTTTGTTATCAATTCATTAAATAGGGCCTACAGTATTCAGATGTTTTCATAAATCATACTAGTCATCTGGATAAGACTATGTATACATCATGCATAAAGAACACCATTGTTTTAATTTTTTTAAGAAAAGAAAAAAACATTTGCTTGGTCAAAGCTTTTTTCTGGAATAAGTGCACCAACCCCTGGACAGTGATTAATAACAAGGGTTCTAGAATCTTTGATTGATAGATTGTAGAATAGAACTCTCAATGATTGTGCGACATGGTCGTCACAACGATGAGCAGACTCCTCCGTGATCTAAAGCCGACAGTTGAAGGTGTCTGTCCAGGAGTGAAGAAGGTAAAGGGGAATAACGGCCGAAGACCCTTGGCACAGGTAGCGCCGCATTTACACAGCATAGATTAGCCTAGAGGCGTTCTGGTCTTCTTCTTCTTCTTCTTCTTCTTCTTCTTCTTCTTCTTCTTCTTCTTCTTCTTCTTCTTCTTCTTCTTCTTGACGGCACCTCTCCGAGTCCACGCGTCTGAACAGTGGAGTTTCCTGGCTACTTTTGGATCGTCAGCCAATAGGAAAAGAAGATCGTAACCTACATCAAAAAATAAATACCTCGGAAATCGCCGACCCTACATTTTAAGCAATGGCTATGCAGACGTAACTGTCTGTGAACAGCACATGAATAGTAGCCTAATGTTTTCACCAGGCGCTCCCCAGCGTCGTGCGCATTATTCAAACAATAGACTACTCCGTTAAGTTGCAGTAGCTGGGTTTATTTAGCGAGAGCTGGGTTCACCGCGGTTTCTGCCAACAATAATTCAGTCCAACAATTAACCTAATCTGTCTTCCTCTTGTGATATATGATGATGTGATTTAACGTGAAAACATGGATGACTAGACTTTATTGATGGATAGGCCTACAGTTTTTTGGACCTTCACGATACAGGCTACAGATGAATTTTGATTCAGCTGAGCTGGTATGCCTAATCCTAATAATATTCTTAAATGATGCTATGCCATTGGCTAGAATCCTTTCTTCACAGTACAGTAGTTGGCCCTATGGTGTTGGTATTGCAAGTATGCTACACATTGCAACTGTGCTGTCTATTCCCAAATTTGTTCTTTCCATGAATACCAGTGTAGGCTTCAACAAATATTTACTAGTATGCCCAAAGCACAGTAAGTTTTACAGCTAAAATGTCTACTGAATTCAAATTGCCGAACATGGCGAAGATACCCCTTTTCATGCATGAAAAGAGCAATTTTCCAGTCATAATGAATACCGGTAGCCTACTTGGAAAAACTTGGTCGTTGGTCTATTTGTGTTTTTTTTAAAAAAGGGAACATTTTTAAGGCTATTAGTATAGTCTATCTGCTTTCTTTTAACCCATTCATATTATGCCTTGCCTATACCCAATCCCATTAGGTTATGTGATTTCTTAAACCCATTAATATGACAATAGCATATAGGCTAAAAAGTCAGAGAATGCGCGCTTATCAGTAGCACAGGTGCTGGACCAAGCATAAGATAAAGGAAAGTAATAATAATACTTTCGTTTTATATAGCGCCTTTCAAAACACCCAAGGACGCTTCACAGAGTGTTGTGTTGGAAAGTGTGAGTGAATGTGCGCATCAGTGTGTGAGCGTGTGTGTGAATGCATGTAAGTGAAAGTGCTTGTGGAACTAGCAGCCATAAGCCTCCAGGAAGAGATGTGTCTTAAGGTGTTGCTTAAACATGGCCAGTGTAAAGGTCCGCAACACCGTTTGATGCTCCCAAAATGGAATGGACCTTTACTTTCCTTTCAAATAGCATAGCCTATAGGCTACTCTATAAAAGCCTATACCCCTCCCACCACTCACATACACAAAGTATAATATAGCCTCAAAGTACAAGAGAGTCCTTGTGCACAACCCCTCAATGCAGGTGCAGATGTGAGGCAGGAGGATGTGAATCAATGAACAAAAGTCAAGAGACACCGCACACTGCTTACTTATCATTACTTTATTTCTTGGAGCGAACTAATAAGCAACATGATCTCCAAAAATTCCGTGCTCCTGGACACGGATGTTAAGGACACAAAATCCGTGTCCAGGAGCACGGATTTTGCCAAAATTCCGTGCTCCTGGACACGGAATTGTTTTCCGTGCTCCTGGACACGGAATTGTTTGAAGTGCTTTCTATAGCCTATTTCCACAGACTTGTGTTTTCTCAGGATTTTTCTATTTTCAAACATTTCTTACTGACAGGTTAGGGTTAGGGATTGTTTTGGTCTGGGCACAGCTAGTTTTCTTTCATTCATTATATGAGTTTGATAGCCTAGCAACCAACTGGAAAAGGTATTTCTCAAAAATATGTCTTTAATGACAGGTTAAGGTTAGGGAATGTTTTGGTCAGGGCACAACTTAAATTGCTATAGCATTATTTTGTTTAGGATTAGCATTTGGTATGTATTTTCTAATGATAGAGTTAACACAGTGCTGTGGTAATAGCCTATAGAAAGCACTTCCGTGTGCCCATCACGGAAAATAATTCCGTGTCCAGGAGCACAGAAAACAATTCCGTGTCCAGGAGCACGGAATTTTGGCAAAATCCGTGCTCCTGGACACGGATTTCGTGTCCTTAACATCCGTGTCCAGGAGCACGGAATTTTTGGAGATCAGGCTGAATATAGCCTCGTAGTAGCCTACACAGAGGCGATTCTAGGGTCTGGTGGGGCCCCAAGCGAAAATACGAAAGAATCAACATTTGAACCAAAATTGCCACTACTGTGGTAAAGTGTGGGCTGTTATTCATTATCTAGGGGCTTGGGGGCCCCAAGCGGCTGCCTGCCTTGCCTGGTGGCAAGATACACCTCTCAGCCTACATCACAATATGAACAAAACACAGCACAACTTACACAACGCAACATAAAGTAGTCTAACTGGCAACATGATCTCCAAAAATTCCGTGCTCCTGGACACGGATGTTAAGGACACAAAATCCGTGTCCAGGAGCACGGATTTTGCCAAAATTCTGTGCTCCTGGACACGGAATTATTTTCCGTGATGGACACACAGAAGTGCTCTCTCTATACTCCCACAGCTCTGTTTCCACAGTCTTGTGTTTTCTCAGGATTTTTCTAATTTAAAATATTTTTTCTCAAAAAAACATTTCTTACTGACAGGTTAGGGTTAGGGATTGTTTTGGTCTGGGCACAGCTAGTTTTCTTTCATTCATTATATGAATTTTATAGCCTAGCAACCAACTGGAAAAGGTATTTCTCAAAAATATGTCTTTAATGACAGGTTAAGGTTAGGGAATGTTTTGGTCAGGGCACAACTTCAATAACTATAGCATTATTTTGCTTAGGATTAGCATTTGGTATGTATTTTCTAATGATAGAGTTAACACAGTGTTGTGGTAATAGCCTTTAGAAAGCACTTCCGTGTGCCCATCACGGAAAACAATTCCATGTCCTGGAGCATGGAAACAATTCCGTGTCCAGGAGCACGGAATTTTGGCCAAATGTGCTCCTGGACACGGATTTTGTGTCCTTAAAGGGGTATGCCACTATTTTGGGGCTCAATACAATTAAAATCGTTGGCTGGAGATTATAAAGGTGGTAAAGTGTCTTATTTTTCATGTTAAGCGTTATCTTGCTGTAAGACAAGTTAAAAGAGGGAATATGTCGCTAAGCTAGTGAAAGTCAATGTATCCGTGTAGCATTGTAGCATACCCCTTTAACATCCGTGTCCAGGAGCACAACATTTTTGGAGATCAGGCTGCTAGATAACAACCTTTTGACATGACCTTGTCTAGAATGGACGGAGAGGACCCCTTCATGATCCTGAACGGCACCGCTGCTGTGAGGTCACCGCACAGGTATGCTGGCTCTCTGATTGGCTACTTCTACCACAGCATCATCACGCAGGTCAGGCTGGACCCGCACCCAGGCGGCTATGGAACGGGCGCCAAGACCACAGAACTACTCAACGTTTTAGGTGCTTGTGTTCGCTGTGTGCTGCTCCGTCGTGTGTGTGTGTGTGTGTGTGTGTGTGAGTTGATGTAGGCCTAACAAAAAAGCGCTATTCAGGACTGTAGGCTATGTGTGTATGTGTGTGTGCGTGTGCAGTATGCGTGTATGTATGCATGTATGTATGTATGTAGGCCTATGTATGTATGTATGTATGTATGTATCTAATGTATGTAGGCATTATTATTACTAGCCACAAAGGCAAGAGCGGTGGCCCTCATTGAGCTCACCGTGGCAATGGAGGAAGGATTCGAGGCTGCCTACGAGCAGAAAAAGGCCAAGTACTCTGAGTTGGCTGCAGTGTGCCGGCAGGCGGGTTGGAAGACTACCATGATCTACCCAGTGGAGGCTGGATGCACAGGCTTTATAGCAGTGTTTCTCAATTGGTGGGTCGCGACCCAAAAGTGGGTCGCAGAGGGGTCATGGGTGGGTCGCAGAGCCGTGGTGTAAAAAATAAATAAATCGCAATTGATTGATTCGCTAAAAAACAAATAAAACATTAAACTTTTCCTGCAACAATTTACAACTTTTATTTTGATAGGCGATTGAACTTGTGTCATCTGTCGTCGTAGATAAAATCAGAGTGTTTATGCGCGATAGTAGCGTGCAACCAGTCATTCGAGTATCGCAAAAAAAAATTATGTCGCGACTGAATGAGATTGGAAAATGGTGGCTCCCAAGACTGTTCCAGTTGAGAACCACTGCTTTATAGGGTTGTCGACTATATGCCTCCTCAAGGACGGTGGGAGTCACCGGAAGGAGGCTTAAGAAGGCAACAAAGGAACTGGCAGAGGAGGCGGAGAAAGGGAGCTTTTGGCTCTGGCTGCGGAGGAAGGACAGAAACTGGGGGAAGAACACCTAACCCCCAGACAGCAGCTGCAGGGAACAGCAAGCCTATCTCCCAACCGCCTTGCGCATTCGGCACCTTTCACTCAGCACTGTTGCTGCCCCAGCAACCAACGCACCCGAGCACAGCTGCTCGGAAGGGGTTAAAGCCAGCAGCCAACGAACACCAAACAGCTCAACTGCCTCACAGACAACTCGTCAGTAAGCATTCAGCGCATTCGGCACCTTTCACTCAGCACTGTTGCCGCTCCAGCAACCAACGCACCCGAGCACAGCTGCTACGAAGGGGTTAAAGCCAGCAGCCAACGAACACCAAACAGCTCAACTGCCTTTTATTTTATCCCCTTTTTTAAAATTGATTTATTTTAATGCTTACCAAATGTATGGAACGTATGTATTATTGGAGAGAGAGAGGAGGAAAGCCTTATGCCAGAAGCAGATGGGCAGTGAGACTGGCCACTCACTGTGGGCCCACTAGCTGGAGTGGGTGGTGCAGAGAAGGCTGGACACCACCTGATGACACCTGCTACTGGCGTAAGGCTACGGTTACCTGCAAAGGTGGTTGAGGAAGGCACCTCCTGTGAATGCATTATGAATGTGTGTTCCCTATGTTTGCCTATTAATTGATACAATAAAGATGTTTGTGTCGCAAGTCTTATTTTCTCTCACTGACCCATGGGCACCGGAGGAGGTGCGACAGGCAGCAATGCCCAGCAGGTATTAACTAGCCGGGCTCCGCCCTACTGGTGACGCAACGCCTTCGGCTCAGCTACACACAGTAGGTCCAGGAGCTTGCTCAATCCCGCTACAGCGGGATCTCCACCCACTTTGTCTGGAACCAATCAACTGAGCATTTCCAACAGTCCTGGGTAGAGGCGTGTTCAAGGCAGTGACGTGGTTTAAGCAGAGACGTTCTACTGGGCTAAGAAATGTTTGGTTTAAACTTCGGCACAGCCCTCAACCAGTAGCAAGCCGAGGGAGGCGGGTTAACCAGGCCATGGAAACAAAGTTCTTCCTGTATGGAAACGCTAATCGTTATGGTCCTGGTCAGACCAGAATCGCGGTACGTGATCTGAAGTCTATGAAAATCAGGCAAGGTATTAAAGGGGTATGCCACTATTTTGGGGCTTAATACAGTTAAAATCGTTGGCCAGGGTTTATAAAGGTGGTAAAGTGTCTTATTTTTCATGTAAGCCGTTGTCTTGCTTTAAGACAAGTTAAAAGAGGGAGCATGTCGCTAAGCTAGTGAAAGTCAATGGATCCGTGTAGCATGCTACAATGCTACACGGATCCATTGACTTTCACTAGCTTAGCGACATATTCCCTCTTTTAACTTGTCTTAAAGCAAGACAACACTTAAAGCGATGGTTCGGAGTAGAATCACCCTAATGCCATTTGAACCGTGACACCCATCCACCTTTACACCCGAAGTGTTTTCTGCCGCAGGCTTACATCAACAGAGTTGCCGTGTTATTCGATGTTTATTCCGGATAGCTTGACTCAAGCGCATATGGATACTGGGCACCGTCTCCAAACTTTCCCCACAAAAATAACATGTCATGACACCAAACTTCTACAGTATAACAAATGTGGTTTGTACTCACAAAAAGATGAATTTGAAACTTTGTACATAGTCCAGGAGTTTATTAGTAACAACACACGAGACGATTAGCTTTTCTGCTGCTAAACATCCGTCGATGTCACTTCCTCCAGCTGGGACTTTGTTGATGGAAACAAATACACGTGAGTCCGGAAGGCGGAAAACTAAAAAAGACAGCTTGCGCTACAACTAGAAATTAACCACTTCGGATTTAAATTTTACCACGTTTAATAAATAGAAGACGATGCCACACTCGTGCATATATCCTGGCTGTGGACTAAAACACAAACCTTACAATAAGTGGACAGTCCCAGCTGGAGGAAGTGACGTCGACGGATTGTTTAGCAGCAGAAAAGCTAATCGTCTCGTGTGTTGTTACTAATAAACTCCTGGACTATGTACAAAGTTTCAAATTCATCTTTTTGTGAGTACAAACCACATTTGTTATACTGTAGAAGTTTGGTGTCATGACATGTTATTTTTGTGGGGAAAGTTTGGAGACGGTGCCCAGGATCCATATGCGCTTGAGTCAAGCTATCCGGAATAAACATCGAATAACACGGCAAATCTGTTGATGTAAGCCTGCGGCAGAAAACACTTCGGGTGTAAAGGTGGATGGGTGTCACGGTTCAAATGGCATTAGGGTGATTCTACTCCGAACCATCGCTTTAACATAAGACACTTTACCACCTTTATAAACCCCAGCCAACGATTTTAACTGTATTAAGCCCCAAAATAGTGGCATACCCCTTTAACAGCTACCTGTACAATCCTCACTCAGGTAAAAACGTCATCATCCTGGCCACCTTCTACTTCGTGGGTCTGTGCCTGGGCATCGGCTCCTTCATCTGGGCCGGCCTGGCTCTGGCCCGGCGCCGGCGCGGAGGCGGCTCAGTGTCGGCCCTGGTCATCGGCCTCCTCCTGTCCGACCTCCTGGAGCTACTGATGCTGCCTGCCATGGCAACGCTGACTCTGGACATCCTCGTCTGCTTCAAGGTGTGTGTGTGTGTGTGTGTGTGTGTGTGTGTGTGTGTGTGTGTGTGTGTGTGTGTGTGTGTGTGTGTGTGTGTGTGTGTGTGCCTGCCATGGCAATGCTGACACTCGACATCCTCGTCTGCTTCAAGGTGTGTGTGTGTCTTTGTTGTGTGTGTGTGTGTGTGTGTGTGTGTGTGTGTGTGTGTGTGTGTGTGTGTGTGAGAGTGTGTGTGTGTGTGTGTGTGTGTGTGTGTGTGTGTGTGTGCCTGCCATGGCAATGCTGACACTCGACATCCTCGTCTGCTTCAAGGTGTGTGTGTGTGTGTGTGTGTGTGTTTGCAGCTAAAAATGGCTATTTTTGGAAATTCAAAATGGCGGACCAAGGCCCGATTATTAGTAATCTCTAAGGCTGTTTTTCCAGTCATAATGAATACTTAGAATTTGATGGTGGTGGTAAATATTCACAAAAAAAGGTAACATTAGTGAATGGGCAGCATGAATTCTGGGAAATAAACAACTAAAAATCTCACACAGTGTCCCTTTAACTTTTCCTTTTGACTCCTCCTTTCTACCTTTAAGGGCCTGAACTGCCTGGCAGTGCTGATGCAGTTTGGTGCGGCGCGGCAGTGCGGATACTGCCTTCACCAGTGGGTGGCGCTGGAGGGCGTTCTGGCCTACAGGTAAGGAGAGGGAATGGCCGACGGCCGACAACCTCACACACACACACACACACACACACACACACACACACACACACACACACACACACACACACACACACACACACACACACACACACACACACACACACACACACACACAGGGCCGCTGACAGCTTTTGCTGGGCCCAGGACAAAATCATCTGAAAGGCCCCAAACAACTAATATAGACAATGTGATGAGAATCGTCATCAGCTCCTTGGGCCCGGATCCCCTTAGCCTCTCCTTCTTCATCAGCTTTCCTGCACACACACACACACACACACACACACACACACACACACACACACACACACACACACACACACACACACACACACACACACACACACACACACACACACACACACACACAGAACTCAGGAGCGCCCAAGGAACCATGTGCCTCTCCACAGCCACATACGCCGCATCTCCTGGGTGTGGACCTAATTTCTTTATTATTATTATTATTATTATTATTATTATTATTATTATTATTATTATTATTATTATTATTCCTACAGGAGCTCTAAGAGCACCACACGTCTCTCCTCAGCCCCCTACGCCGTGCCTATCTCCCTCATCGCCTGGGCCTGGGCCTAATTTTAATATTATTATTATTATTATTATTATTATTATTATTATTATTATTATTATTATTATTATCAATAAATTATTATTATCATTATTACAGGAGCTCCAAGGCACCACACGTCTCTCCTCAGCCCCCTACGCCGTGCCCATCTCCCTCATCGCCTGGCTGTGGGGCTTCCTCTGCAACGCCTACTTCGCCAACGTCTCGTTCCTCCTGGCCTCCATGCTCATGAGCTGGGTCATCAACGGCTTCACGGGCCTCCTGGCGATCGCCACGGCCATTACGGCCGCCCTGGCAGTCCAGCGAGGAGGGGGGAGGAGCAGCAGCGAAGCATCGGAGCAGCCACGCGTGGTGGGAGTGGCGCCCAGGTAGGGCTACTGTCACGTTACGGTAACATATCTTCCTATTCATCCTCCTCCTCCTATTTCTTTTCCTCCTCCTCCTCCTCCTCCTCCTCCTCCTCCTCCTCCTCCTCTTCCTCCCCCTCCTCCTCTTCCTCCTCCTCTTCCTCCTCCCCCTCCTCCTCCATGGCCATCACGGCCGCCCAGCGAGGAGGGAGGAGGAGCAGCGAAGCATCGGAGCAGTCACGCGTGGTGGGAGTGGCGCCCAGGTAGGGCTACTGTCACGTTACGGTAACATTATCTTCCTATTCATCCTCCTCCTCCTCCTCCTCCTCCTCCTCTTCCTCCTCCTCCTCCTCTTCCTCCTCCCCCTCCTCCTCCACGGCCATCATGGCCACCATGGCAGCCCAACGAGGAGGGAGGAGGAGCAGCGAAGCATCGGAGCAGCCATGCGTGGCAGGCTTGGCGTGCGCCCAGGTAGGGCTGCTGTCACGTTAGCATGTTTTGCTTTATCAGGACGATAAATTGAATGGGCGTGGTGAATACTATGCACAGACGTGATTAGCAACTAATCATGTGATCATGTGATACCTTATTTGTACACCCGGGTAATGGGGGTTGGTAAAGAGCGAACCTGAAGGCACACTGGGCGAAACGCGTTGTTCGCTCCAAAAATAAAGAGAGAAAAAAGTATCCAGTGTGCAGTGTTTAACCCATTGATGCCTGATGTTGTATTGCGCAACATTGGCCCTGGCGCCTGGAGCTGCATTACGCAACATTCAGGCTCATGAGATTTGAGACTTTGAATTTTATTAAAAATTCTCTTTGTTTGAGATGAATGAACACCTTCTAATGAAAGATGAGGGTCTTCGCGTTCAAATGCACCTTGGGGCATATTTTTATGTGCTTCAAAAATCTGAGATATTTAGGTTTTTATAGGCTGATGGCAGCTTTTCTTAAAAAGGGCTCAGGAATTCAGCACCCTTTTTTGCAGGTGCCTTAGTTGTCAATGGGTTAAAGGGACACTGTGCAGGAAATGGTCAAAAAAGGTACTGCAACTATGCTGTTCATTGAAACTGTGTCACCTATTTTCGCAGCTAAAAATGGCTATTTTTGGAAATTCAAAATGGCGGACCATGGAGAAGATCCCCCTTTTCATGTATGAAAAGTGCAATTTTTCCAGTCATAATGAATACTTAAAATTTCATGGTGGTGGTAAATATTCATGAAAAAGGTAACATTAGTGAATGGGTAGCATGAATTCTGGAAATAAACAACTAAAAATCTCACACAGTGTCCCTTTAATGACCTTTTGGTATTGTACGATATACAGGTCCAGGTGGACGGAGCTGTTGCCTGTGCTCGGGGTGTCTTGGTGCACGCTGGTGCTGGTGTACGGGCCGTCACCTGGGGATTAATAAAGTTACTCTACTCTACTCTACTCTACTCTACTCTACAGGTCCAGGTGGACGGAGCTGTTGCCTGTGCTCGGGGTGTCCTGGTGCACGCTGGTGCTGGTGTACGGGCCGTCC
>NC_085877.1:40525832-40528332 GCF_034702125.1 Engraulis encrasicolus
CCAGTTGGTGGCGCTAGAGAGAGCCGTGCGTGTCAGGAGGAGCGATGGCGGCGAACGTGGACGTTCCGCTACCCTGTGCTCTCCGCTCTGCACGCCCTTCTTCTTCGCTCTCTGGATCTGCGTCTCGGTGCCCGGAGCGCCTCACTGTCTCTTGGTAGCCGTAGCTGCTTTCCTGATTGTAGTTGCTGGAGTCGCCGCCATCGTCACCTGCGTGTTGACGCTCGAGCCGTCCTGCCGTCGTCCCGCCGACCCGGCAGCCAGGGCCGCGGGCGAGCTGCACGTGCTCGGAGTGTCCATGGGGGCGCTGTTGTGGATCACGCATGCCACGTTCGTCGCTTGGCGTTACATGTGGAGGCCTGGGGGAATAATAATGGAGGTTGTTATAGGGCCTGTGTGCGTCTGCGTTATGAGTTTCCGCGTGGCTGTGGACGCTCTGTTGTGTGTGCTGGTGTGCAGGGAGGAACCTCACGCTGAGCCAGTATCCACTGGCATAGAGCTCAACGCTGTTCAACTAGCAGACGAGCACTTTTTCAATGCGTGTGATTTTATTGCAAATTCTTACCACTATGAATGAAGCCAATATACAAAATAAACCTTAAGAATACTCCTTTCATTACATTACATTTTATTTAGCTGACGCTTTTATTCAGAGCGACTTACATTCACTATTTTTCAGGGTATTGGTTAGAGTCCCTGGAGCAATGTGGGGTTAGGTGCCTTGCTCAAGGGCACTTCAGCCATGGATGCAGGAGTAGGGAGAGGTCAGGTGGGATTCGAACCTACAACCCTTAGATTGAAAGACCAACACCCTAAACCGTTAGGCTACGGCTGCCCGTTTCAACCATTATACTGTGTGCATGTTAGGGAAGATCAATACGGTAACCCTTTATGAATGCTTTTGCTTAGTCATCAGACTGATCTCTTACTTTTTTACCTGCAATGTCTATGACATATGATGTTGTTAATTTTGTTCTGTGTCTGTGTAATGAGGTTTTGGCCTGGGTGGTTATGGACGTGTGCTAATGTGTAATAATTTATGAATGCTCCTTTCAAACATTATAAGCGTTGGGGGATATATACACACGTAACCCTTTACAAATGTTCTTGCTTACTTTTTTACATGTGTTTTATTGGGTCTGTGTGTGGCAGTGGATGCTCTGTTGTGTGGGCTAGTGTGCAGGGAGGAACCTCATGTTGAGCCTGTCTGCACTGGCATTGAGCTCAATGCTGTTAAACTAGCACAGGGTTGGGGAGCCTATGTCTCACGGCCCTTGAGGCTGTCTTATCTGCCCCCACCCCCATATAATTTCAATGTGACGCAGTTTCACATGAAATATGATGTGTTTTGTAAGGCAATTTTAGAAATTACATGGTAACACATTGTTTTAGGGATACATCTATTAGCACTAATATATACAATGTTCCTGTATAAGTAACTTGTAAGGCATGTACAAAGCAAAATCAAACTTTTGTTAGGCATGTATTCACAAATGTCTTGTTCATGCACAATAAGGGATTTATTACCAATTTAACCTTAGTAAGGACCTAGTAGGCCTTAGCATTTGCTTAGTAAATGCCTTACAAGTTACTTATGCAGGCATTAACTTTGTATATATTAGTGCTAATAGATGTATCCCTAAAATAAAGTGTTACCAATTACATTTGCACAATTAAGTTATATTTTATGGGGACCTTGTGAAGCTGGGGTCTGTTGTAAAGTAGCCTACCTTCAGGGCTGAAAAAAGACACTGAAAAGTGACCCGGGCATTTTTGACGTAGACCTGCCCCTTACACATACTACACAGGCCGCTTTCGTACCATATCTTGCCTGGCTGAATCCACTGTCTTTATTGACGATGAACCAATGGGCCACCCCCCTCTGAGTTGTCGGCCAATCCCCAGGAAGACAACAACAACAACAATCGGTGTCTGATCACCCACCGGGAAAATGCCCTGTATGCCAGATTACCAGTCCCGCCCTGGCTATCTTCAATATAGGCTTCAAGTGCAGGAGGAAATGGTTTGGTATGTGTCCCAACCTGGCTCAAGGGCCATGCCACAGACAGGGGACAGACAAGAGGATAACCGTTTAATGTATTTTATTTTTCTTTATTATATGGTTGTGACGTCATCTGTCGAATGCTCCATTCATTTCAACGGGGCTCCCCAACGTTCGGACGTCTGTTATTTTTCGATAACGGACGGGTTGGTCTATAACAGACCGCTGTCAATGGCAACAAGACTTTTCACTGCTAAAGCGACTTTTCAACAAGACTCTAATCAGCTGCTGTGATAGACAGCACCCGTTGTCCTGGCTACCGCTGTCAATGGCAACAAGACGTTCACTGCTAAAGCCACTGGCTTGTATACAAGTCAGTGGCTAAAGCGAATGTTTCATATCACTCCGCAGGGGGCCCGGTCTTTTGTCACTCTAATCAGCTGCTGTGATAGACAACACCTGTTGTCCTGGCTACCTAGCTGTTGCCTAGCGGTGTTCCAC
>NC_085877.1:40533332-40550832 GCF_034702125.1 Engraulis encrasicolus
GGAAGCAAAGAGTTTACACATTCACAGTCATTCACCACCAGGGCTGGACTGGCCATCTAGCATTAGGGCATTTGGCTACAGGCTGGACTGGCCATCTAGCATTAGGGCATTTGGCTACAGGCTGGACTGGCCATCTAGCATTAGGGCATTTGGCTACAGGCTGGACTGGCCATCTGGCATTAGGGCATTTGGCTACAGCCAGGACTGGCCATCTGGCATTAGGGCATTTGGCTACAGCCAGAGCTGGACTGGCCATCTGGCATTAGGGCATTTGGCTACAGTCAGGGCTGTGCTGGCCATCTGGCATTAGGGCATTTGGCTACAGCCAGAGCTGGACTGGCCATCTGGCATTAGGGCATTTGGCTACAGTCAGGGCTGTGCTGGCCATCTGGCATTAGGGCATTTCCCTCATGGGCTCCTATTAACCCATTGACGCCTAAAGGGCAGATTATAGTTCAGCAACGGCGCCTGTTGGTTACGGTCGCTAACCACTGTTGATGTCGTTAGCCACATTTGGCTACATAGCTACAAAGCTACAGTACAGTAGTCAGACTGCAGGCATGGTGTTGCGAGTGCTAAACGGATGTATTGCTTGTTTGTTATTTACTAATTCAGTCATTGTAGCTTCATTTATTTACACACACTAGAAAAAAAGCGCTCGTATTCCACAGAATATTGCCAGTTTGGCTCTCATAAACTACCGAGATCTCTGCAACCGTCAGCGCAAATAAGCATAAATTGGCCTTAAGGCACCTGCAAAAGAGGGTGCTGAATGCCTAAGCCCTTTTCAAGAAAAGCTGCCCTCAGCCTATAAAAACCTAAATATCTCAGCTTCTGTTGCAAGTTGCATTTAAACGCTAAGACCCTCATCTTTCATTAGAATGTGTTCATTCATCTCAAACAAACAGATATTTTTAATAAAGTTGTCTCAAATCTCATGAGGCTGAATGTTGCGTAATGCAGCTCCAGGCGCCTGAGCCAATGTTGCGCAACGCCAACATCAGCCATCAATGGGTTAAACATCTTTTTAAATTTTTTACATTTCTGAAAATAGGGGCCCATGAGGGTGCAGGGCCCACCAGTGAGTCAGTTCTGCGCCACTAATTGTGAGGGGTCCCTTTAGCCAAACGTGCCCTGGCCCTATTTCTCCCCCAGTCCAGCCCTGCAGTCAAGCCATGGTCCTTGACATAAGCAAGATGAAACCATGCAATTACTAGAAATGCAGTGGAGAGAGAGAGAGAGAGAGAGAGAGAGAGAGAGAGAGAGAGTGTGTGTGTGTGTGTGTGTGTGTGTGTGTGTGTGTGTGTGTGTGTGTGTGTGTGTGTGTGTGTGCAACTTGGGCTTTAGTGTGTCTGTGTGTGTGAGTGAGACTCTGGCCTCAGGGCCGCTAGAAAAATCTGATAGCAAAGAACACAGTGATGGCCCTCACTAACTTTTCACTGTGTGTGTGTGTGTGTGTGTATGCGTGTGTGTTTGTGTGTCTGCGCGCGTGTGTGTGTGTTTGCGTTGTCTCAGCTCTGCTCACAGGTGGCTTCGCCGTGCTCTGGGCCGTGCGATCTCTCTGGCACCACAGCAGATGCAGCCTCTTCCTCTGCGACCTGCCGAGGACCTCCGTCTTCCTCCTCCTGCTCAGTGACACAGTGGAGCTGCTGCTCATACCGCCCCTAGTGGCCGCCCTGCAGCATGACGACCTGTGTGCATCAGCTTCCTTTGACTGTGTCACGCTGTGTTGCACCCTGGCTGCAGCAAGGCTGTGGGGTTTATGGTTCCACCTGATGGTGGCGCTGCAGAGTCGCTGTTGCCCCGCGGGTGGTGTTGGCCAGTGTTGTGGTAGCGTTTGCAATTTCTTTATTTTCTTCTTTTGGATCATAAATATCTCCCTAGCTCAATTCATCTCAACCCCTTCACTGATTTTCGCTATGGTCTTGTGTGTGCTGTGTCTTGGCAAGGCCCTTTATATGTCAGTGTCAGCCTTGACAACAACGTCACCACCACACAGCAGGAGCGTGCTTATTGTGGCCCTCTTCGCAATCTTCTTCCTGTACGGCCCGTCCGTAGCGTGGCTAACATGGCTAGCTGTGGATGGTCGCAGAGGTGACGTGGAGGGTCCACTGAGCTACAACGGTTTGTACCTGGCCGTCATGGCTGCCTGTGTGACGAGCTATCGTATAGTTGCCGACGCGCTGCTGTGTGCGCTGGTGTCCCGCGGGGTGGCCTGCCACAGGCAACGGCCACGTGTGGAGAGACGACTGGAATCGCGGGAAAATAGAGAATGGGAATCGCGCCTCAGAGGGCTAATGCTGATATAGCTCGTCTAAGGCCCTCCACACATCGGTTCCGACAGCACTGCGGAGCACTTTCGCTTCCGACCCCAATTCCGACCCCCGCACACAATTCCACCACAGGAGAGACTGGATAATGAATGGGTGGCTCTGGTGGCAAAACAGAATAGAAATAGAATAGGATGTCGGCAAACATCGGCACTGGTGTGCAGGGTTGTATTGAAAACAATGGAATCGAACTGTGGCGCGGGAAAGTGCTCGGCACGTTCGGAGCCAATGTGCGGAGGCCCTAATGCTAATATAGCTGGCTCTTGGGAAATTGGGGAGTGGGAATCGCGCCTCAGAGGACTAAGGGCTTCCGTACACCGGCTCCGACAAAGTGCGGCGCACTTTTGCTTCCGACATAATTCGGACCCCCAAACCAAATTTCACACGAACATTGCATTGATAGTCAATGGGCGGCGCCGACAAAATAGAGCTCGTCTCTAATTGCCATCCGACATCGGCCAATGTCCACGGACATCGGCGCCAGTGTGCGTGGTTCTATTGGAAACAATGTAATCGAATTTTAGCTGAGCAGTGCTCAGCACTTTGTCGGAGCCGGTGTGCGGAAGCCCTAATGATCATACAGCTAGCTCTTGTAACTTCTCCTTCTTCTGTTGTCTGTGCTGCAGTGCACACGTGCTGATCATGTGCAGCTATTTCTTCTGTCTGATGGACAGTGAAGATCTCATTTTATTTTATTTTGTTCAATTCTATCCTATTCTATTCTATTCTGTTATTTTCTATTCTATTCTATTCTATTCTATTCTATTCTATTCTATTCTATGCTACTATATTCTGTTCTGTTCTGTTCTGTTCTATTCTATTCTATTCTATTCTATTCTATTCTATTCTATTCTGTTCTATTCTATTCTATTCTATTCTATTCTAGACTATTCTATTCTATGCTATTCTATTCTATTCTAATCTATTTTTCTTTAAGGCAGTGTGTGTGTGTAACCTAACTCTCGCCTAACTCTCGAATGGATGAATGGATTCCGCTTTGCTCCACGAACATTCATCTGGAAGTATGCAATTAGGCCTAGGAAGGTGAAGGCATGAGTAGGTCTGCAAAGGCATGGTTTTTTTTTTTTTTTTTTTTTAAATCTGTACATGTGATAGGGAAAACCACTTGTCTGACATTTTTAATGAGGTGCTACTACTCACAGATTCGAAAATACAGTTGAAATTGCAGAATCGATGTTGACAGGGAGTCCATGCTTTTGTTGTTTGAAACAACTGTCGCGTTTCGGTTATTTTTCCCTTCTTTGCTATGTTTAAACTTTGACTACGTCACATCTATGAAAATTCTGCAATCCTGATTGGTTCTGGCCTGATTATCATCGACTTTCAAATCTCTATTCGAGATTTGGTCTGACCCCTTGCATAACGATTAACGTTTCCCAAACGGCATGATTGATATGCCTCCCTCGATTTGCTACTGGTCGAGGCCAGAAAAAGGCTGTGCCGAAGCTTAAACCAAAAGATTTCCTTGGTCCCAATAGAATGTCTCTGCTTAAACCACGTCACTGCCTAAGAACACTCCTCTGGCCAGGGCCGTTGGAGCTGCTCAATGTTGATTGATTCTCAACAAAGTTGGTGGAGTTCCAGATTTCTCCGGAGCTCAGAAACAATATGTATATTGCTCCTGGCCTGACTAGAAGCAACGCTGAAAGTGTTGCATCTCTAGGAAGGTGTTGCGTGGCCTGGCGCCAGATTGTTTCTACCGCATGGCGGTTTGGGAGCAGAGCGATCCTGTCACAAAGCTGAGCAGCAACACACCAGGGTCTGGCGAGACTAAGGCGCGCGCGTCTGTGTGTGTGTGTGTTTGTTTGTGTGTGTTTTGCTCAATATCTTGCATCATTGGGAGCCTCTTCATATGGAAACGCAGGTGCCACTTTTATCCTTAGGACATTATGAACAGAAGATTGTATTGGACTCCTTTTAAACCAAATTTGGATTGTGCCATGATAATTGTAGATCTGTCAATCCGAATAAAGAAGTAAAATGTGTGTGTGTGTGTGTGTGTGTGTGTGTGTGTGTGTGTGTGTGCGTGCGTGCGTGCGTGCGTGCGTGCGTGCGTGCGTGCGTGCGTGCGTGCGTGTGTGTGTGTGTGTGTGTTGGTGTAGAATATGAAGAGCTTCTTTGCAAAATGACGAATATCCATTTTGGAACATTTTGGGAAATTGACATATTGCAAAATGCATTTTACATAGGTTTAAAAAGTATGTTCTCAAAATATTTGGCAAGAAATCACACCTAGATGATAGGACTTCTGAACACATAATTTCCAATAATAAAATGCAAAAGTCAAAAATGTGGATACGCTGTTTTGCAAGGAACCTCTTCATATACTGTATAATGTACAACATAATAAAATACTTTACTTACTTTACTTGCTGGATGGAAATACGTCACACATTACATTAACAGATAACACATCAGCAATAAATAAATAAAGACTTAAAATCCGACATCTTTTAAAGTTTGATGTTTCTTTTCCCCTTTTTCTCACCTTCTGTGGTTCCTCAGGGCACATAACAGCCGTGTCTGACCCTTTGTTGTGCATCACACATTTCAATCTGTAGTCAGTGACATAGCAAGACGAAACCATGCAATTACTGGTAACACTGTGCGGAGAGAATGGCAGTTTGAGAAAGCTCCCATGGATATACGGTATGTGTGTGTGTGTGTGTGTGTGTGTGTGTGTGTGTGTGTGTGTGTGTGTGTGTGTGTGTGTGTGAGAGAGAGAGAGAGAGAGAGAGAGAGAGAGAGAGAGAGAGAGAGAGAGAGAGAGAGAGAGAAAGAGTGTGTGTGTGTGTGTGTATGTGTGTGAGAGAGAGAGAAAGAAAGAGAGAGAAAGAAAGAGAGAGAGAGAGAGAGAGAGAGAGAGAGAGAGAGAAAGAGAGTGTGTGTGTGTGTGTGTGTGTGTGTGTGTGTGTGTGTGTGTGTGTGTGTGTGTGTGTGTGTGTGTGTGTGTGTCTGTGTGTGTGTGTGTGCATGAAAGTTTGAGAAAGCTCCCACGGTACACAACAATGTGCAACTGAAAACAATCATGTGATCGCTGTATGCAAACTGTTTACATGAGTGTTCATTTGAGCGCGCTTGTGTGTGTGTGTGTTTGTGCAACCGACAGTGGAAGCAGGAGGGTGGGTGCGTGCGTGCGCGCGTGCGTGCGTGTGTGCGTGTGTGTGTGTGCGTGCATGGGTGCATGGTTATGGCGCAAATGCATGCGTGGTTGACTGTCTGCGTGTCTGAGTGTCTGCGTGTGTGCATGCGTGCGTGTCTGCGTGCGCGCGTCTGCTGGCTAAACCGCTCCTTACCCACCAAGCTGTTGGGATGAAACCCAATAGGAGTCCAATCAAAAAAGCAACCTTTGCTGGGCCGTGATTAGCAACAGTTAGTTAGGGGGGCGGGGCTAACAGATGGATCATTGTGTTGCAAACACAAGAGGAGAGGACAGGAGGTGTTGGACTATAAGTATAGAGACCTCCATCACCAACGGGAGAGGACAGGAGGTGTTAAGCGGCGTACACACACACAAAGCTAGCTTTTCGCTTGCTCGCCTACTCGCCACTCTTTCATGGAACGTTCGCTGAAAGTTCCCGCGGCTTTAACTGCCAAGGAACAGGCGAGAAGTAGGCCTACCGATCTCTGCATTCCAATTGGTTACTCGCTTACTCGCCTCGCTCGAAGATAAAATATTTTCTGGCTGAAACACATTGACATTGTATTGAGTTCATTCGCTGAGCGAGTAACTAGCAGCGACGTGTTTGGACGGCCCCTTAGACTATAAGTAGGCTATACAGACCTCCATCACAAGAGGTAAAGTGTGGGGGGGGGGGTATACTAAGGAGCTGGTTCAGTAGTAAACTAGGTGAAGTCAACCTTGTGGTAGAGCAGTGATTCTCAAAGTGTGGTCCGGGGACCACTAGTGGTCCGCGACAGAGCTCAGGTGGTCCGCCAGGGGATTGCTACTTGTCCAAAGACAAGCTAGAAGTAAGCTATATTCATGACATTATTGCAAAGCTGGAGTCATATTTTCACCACAATAAGACAGGCTCGTAAATGTGAATTAAAAAATAAGGGATCTGCATCGAAATTAGCACCGGTCTACTGTCAATTCAGTTGACAGGTGGTCCCTGATTATTTTGGGGGGGACAAAGTGGTCCTCGGTCAGAAAAAGTTTGAGAAACACTGTGGTAGAGAGGTAAATCATCAACTAGAAGAGCCCGGAGTCCTCATTTTCTTAACTGAATGATGCCTGCAGGTACTGCCATTGCCATTTTGACACAGCACTCAACAGCACTCTGCACACAATGAAATTGCATTGACGCCTCATCTGTGCCAGGGGGGCAACCCCCAATTGCGGCCAAAAGGGAGCAGTGCGGCGGGACGGTACCATGCTCAGGGTACCTCAGTCATGGAGGAGGATGGGGGAGAGCACTGGTTAATTACTCCCCCCACCAACCTGACGGGTCGGGAGTCAAACCTGCAACCTCTGGGCTACAAGTCTGACGCCCAACCACTGACCCATGACTGCCCTAAAGAGAAACTACCAAAGGCTTCTGAAAGCATATAGTAGGCTATATTGTAACAACCAAAATAGGAAAGCTGTCACTCACAATATGTAGGCCTACTCTATGTGTAGGCCCACTCTAAATACTTAAACATTGACTCTCTGCGACCTCTAGTGGCGAAAACGACAACTGACCGCAAAAATCAACAGTTGACTGTTTCGACACTTCTAGATGGAATTGGGACCCGTCACCTGCCAGTGCAAAAAAAGGCAACAAAAAGAAACTACACCAAGTATACAGTATGCATAAAAAAAACATATCGCAATGACTGACTAGCCTACATCTCGTGAATAGCCTATGCTATGATATTTAAAATCATAGTAGGCCTACTTCTTAAGCTAAGTTCATCTCAACCAGACAAACAAACAACCTAACTAACTAACTTACTCACTCACTCACTCACTCACGCACTAACCTGAAACAAAGGTGTTGAGCGCGGGCAAAGCACGGGCGGGGGAGCTGCTTTAACTGTGAATGGAGAGGGGGTGTGACGCGTGGTGTTCGGTTTCATGCAGTGGCACCTCGAGGTGTAGTGTTCAAGAGCGCTCTTAAGCATCGCCACACCACCTCGCTCTTCACTCTGGGACTAGCCAGACACGAGAGAGAGAGAGAGAGAGAGAGAGAGAGAGAGAGAGAGAGAGAGAGAGAGAGAGAGAGAGAGAGAGAGAGAGAGAGAGAGAGAGAGAGAGAGAGAACTGGTGAGCGTACTACCAGAAAAAAGGAGAGAAGGCGTTTGTCACCATTATTGTTTGTTTTGTTTGAAAGAAATGGATGGAGCAAGCAGCGTAAGGCAAAGGCAAGCACTGGCGTTGTCCGCCCACCACGGACCCTCTCCTCTGCCCCTGCCGTCTATGGGCCTCCAGGTGCCCGCAGCCTCCCTCCTGCGCCACCCGCCTCCCCTCTTCCTTCGGGCGGCCGTGGCAGCCTGCAACAATCCCTCTCTGGAGCGCGGCTACCCACGCACTCCCAAGTGCGCACGGTGCAGGAACCACGGCGTGGTGTCGGCGCTGAAAGGGCACAAACGCTTCTGCCGCTGGCGGGACTGCGTGTGCGCCAAGTGCACCCTCATCGCGGAGCGTCAGCGCGTCATGGCCGCGCAGGTGGCTCTCCGCAGGCAACAGGCGCAGGAGGAGAGCGAGGCGCGGGAGATGCAGTTTATGTACGGGACCGGGACCGGGACCTCTCCTCCCGTGGCAAACGAGGCAGCAGCAGTCGGATCCGGACACGGTGGTGGAGCGCCAGCAAGTTCCCATCAGACACCGAGACCCACGTTTGATATGTTCGGAAATGGCGGCGATAAAGATGGTGAGCTTTAGTTATTTCCCTCAAACGTTGAGTTGCTGTATTAGTGTGCAAAATGTGTGGTTAAATTATTTATTATTTCAAAAAAATCGTTTTTTTTCCAATTCCATGCGTTAAGCAACAGTGTACCATTGTTGATTTTTAAAAAAAATCTAAGAAGGCTAATTTATCATCGATTATTTGGTGACGCGCAAGACTGAGTTTTTTGTTATTTTTTTTAAGCTATTTACACTTCTGTCTGCAAAGCAAAGTGCTTTTGACTGGTGGTGGTTTTGAAATCAAAGTTGATTATAAATGTTGCTAGTCCGATGTCAAATAAAAGTCTGAAATATTCTTCACAGTACTAAGTAGCCTAATTAACGTCCACGTTCTTTCTTTTGCAGAGGACAAGCTGGCCATGAAGTACAACCTTTACAACGGATTCATGGCGCGGTCCCTGTTCGCCCCGACCAACTCTCCTCCACTGCCCTCCCCAACCGAGAGGGACGACGTCTTTGCGCGCCAGGAGAAGTCGCAGACGCACCCTGCAGATATGGACACAACCAGGGCCAGTTCATCATCCCCACTGGGGTTAGACCACAGGTCTGACCGCTCAGGCAGCAGCCCCAGGTCTCTGTCATCCTCCTCCGATTTGGAGTCGGGCAGCGAGTCCGAGATGAAACCCAACCACGGCGAGTCCTACTGCGTAAACGGCGCCTTCGACCTGAGCGAATCGAGAGGCAAAAACCCAAGAGACCCGACCAACGTCATGATGAAAATCTTCCCGCACTTACAGCGCGACACTCTGGACTCGGTGCTGAAAGCCTGCGCCGGGGACATTGTCCGAGCCATCGAGATGCTCCTGACCTCAAAGGACTCAAGCAACAAGTGTTCTCCCGACAGGAGTGGACCGAATTCGGCCAGAGCAGAAGACTCCCCCGGGCAGAGGCAGTTCGCTATCCGGCCTCCTGGCGCGGCAACAGCCCTTGGGCTATTCAACTCCAAATCCGCCTTTTCACCTCTCCAAAACACAACGAGTGCGCTTACAGGCGATGGTGTATACGGACTGAGCTCTCGCTTGGGAATCTCCCCGTTTCGGCTGGCCTACTCGGCATCTCCGGGAGCAGCAGGACTACCGAATTTCATGGCACCGTACGTGACCTCTGGGTTGCTTCCCGCGCTCCCGTTCCGATCCCCGGTGGACTATCCGTTCCCGGGGGTCATCCGAGACCTGTCCTGCTTCCAGACCAAAGAGCCGTTCAGTGGCAGCATTTACTCTCGACTGAGCAATGAAAAATAATGTGTGTTTAAAAATCTGGTTTAACGTTAAATATAGCAAATGTATATTTTTGTACAATTATTTTCGCCCATCTAGGCCTATATATTTTTGTAAGTGTGCATTTTTGGGTGTAAACCTTTTTTGTCGTGCGTAAAGATTCTCAGGTGCCTCTATGCAATATGTCTGTACCATCTTTTACTTATATACAAGCATATATATATTTTTTAATATTCTTCAAGTTAAATAAATAAAAAGAGAAAGAAGATTTTGTCGTATGTCTTTCACATTTAGGCCTAAACGTCTTCTGGATGTGTGTTTTTGTGCCTGGGTGTAGGCATAAGCCTTAAACCTTGGTGATTAATCACGAACAGGAATAACTGTGTGACAAAGAATTTCTCATCATGTAGGTGCAAAGGGACAAATATGAAGTTCACACAGTAAACAGTAACTCGGGAATGTGGAGGTGAAACAGGTGAAACATTTGAAACGTAGAAGGAGACGGATATGTTCACATTCCTGGAATATGGCCCGAATGAACAGGGTCTTTGAAGATGGAGACAGGTGGAATTTGTACAGTTGGATGTTTTAGAGGTTTGCAAAGCGGTAGCACAGTAGACTACAGTGACCCTTGCATTGGAAGAGGATGAGGGAGGGGAGGAGGTAGAGAGGGAGGGGAGGAGGTAGAGAGTGAGGGAGGGAGGGAGAGAGGGAGGGGAGGAGGTAGAGAGGGAGGGAGGGATGAAGAGAGGGAGGGGGAGGAGGTAGAGAGGGAGGGAGGGAGGGAGAGAGGGGAGGAGGTAGAGAGGGAGGGAGGGAGAGACGGGTTGGGGGCAGAGGCGATTCAAGGCTAAGTTGGGGCCCCAAGCAAAAATTCAAAAGAATGAACATTTGCAATCTACTGTGGTTTAACCCTATCCAGACTGGGGGGGGGGGCTAAAAGTGCCCGCACCAACTTTGATGTCGTATAATTCCTTAACGACTTAAGCTATGACTACGAAACTTGGTGACTTTTCCTAAAATTTTGTTGGCTACAGTTTAGTACCAAAAGATTATGTTTATCATTTTTGCCGTTGCCATGGCAACGGTTTTCTGACAGGTATGTCTGACCAAAAATCACTATCTAAGTCTCATTATTGTTCCCTTTTCATATTTTTTTTGTTATTTCCATTAGCATCAGACAACTTTGTGAGCATTAAAGTGGTCTGAAGCATATAATCATTAAAATTTAAGTGCATTACCTAAATTTGATGGAAAATACATTATGGCGATATTTTAGGCATTATAATCATATGATGTCATAACGACGTCATAATACCAGATTATGACACAAAAATTATGTCAGTCATAGATGTCCATATGTAGATCATCTCCCCAAAGTTTGGTGGTCATACCGTATTCCGTTCATGAGTTATGAGGGGGGGGGGGGGGTCAAAAGAGCCCCCCCCCAGGCCCAGGAATGCCAAAAAATAGGGCCCAGTCTGAATAGGTTTAAGTGTTAGCTGTTGTCTCCCATCTAGTGGTTTGGGGGTCCCAAGCAGCTGCCTGCCTACTAGCATGGTGACAAGATACACCTCTGGTTGGGGGTGCGGGGAATACATACCAATAATAGTAATCAGGGCCGGTTCTAAGCAATTTGGTGCCCTATAGGCGAGCAGCAATCTTTCCTTTTTGTGGAATTTGACATTAGCATCTGTAAACATGGTGTCATAAATCTGATCCAGCACAGCTGATCTACTTCCATGTGTAGGCCTATCCTGAGTGCCCATGAAATGTAAAGTGTAATGCTTTATTTAGCTTAAGTTTGTAATTCTGTAGGCCTTGGTGCCCTATGCGACCACCTAGTCTGCCTATGCCTAGCGCCGGCCCTGATAGTAATAATAATAATAAAAACAAAGAAAACATTGTGCAGACTCCTACTCACTAACATTAAAACCAGCCTTTGTCCTGCAACTCTTCCTGGGATGTGCACAATCATCAATCAGGGCAGTCATAGGTCATACGTAAGTCATGGGTAAACGGTTAGGGCGTCATACTTGTAGCCCAAAGGTTGTCGGTTCGACACCTGACCCGCCAGGATGGTGGGGGGAGTAATTAACCAGTGCTCTCCCCCATCCTCCTCCATGACTGAGGTACCCTGACCATGGTAGGCCTATACCGTCCCGCCTCACTGCTCCCTTTTGGGCACCATTGCACGGGTGAGGCAAAAATGCAATTTTGTTGTGTTTGTGTGCAGTGAACACTTGTGTGCTGTGGAGTGCTGTGTCACAATGACAATGGGAGTTGGAATTTCCCAATCGGGATTTCACTTTCACTTCAAAAAGTAATATATAAACATTCATGATAGCAAAAAAAATAAATAAAAAATAAATAAATCTGATACTGTGCCTTTAATAGGGAACCCTTGAAAACGTAAACAATGACGTCATCCAGCACGTGGTCTTCATCGAGGAACTGGACGCTCCAACACAACACAGCAAGCGTTCACCATCTGAGATAGGGACAGGTGCATATGACATTTAAACGGGAACCTTGCGTAAATTATGGTAGCTTTTCAATTGCATTGATTTGTCTCCGACCAGGTTGCTCCACACAACACTGTCAAAAGGTTGTCATGACAAGATAACGGGTCTTAGATCAAAATACCTGCAAATGCCATCAGTTTACGCACAGAAAGCAGGCAGGGCTAGCTAGCTGAGGCGTTCAAATGCGACAGGCTGACTGTCTGCCCGTCCGTGTACTGCAAAACACAGTGATTTAGCCTAGACCGTTTCTCACAGTAGAACACTTGCAACATAAACTGTATTACCATCAACACACTGCTCTGTGGATATGCATTGCCAAATCGCCATAGCTGTCACAATCTGGGCGGCTGTATTTGTGGAGGCGAGGAAGATCCGAGGCATCTCCATGTCATGTAAGTGCATGGGAAAGATTCACTCTCGAATGTCACAGTAAAAATTCCTTGACTACACTACCCTTTTTGACTGTAAACCAAGGGACATAGCCTAAATGATTGTTTAAATGACATGACAAACAATGTATCGTGCTGATGGTGTTGTATTGTTGTTGGTTGACAGACAAGAGATTCTACAAAGAGAGAAAGTCGTTCGTTTGCATAGACGGCTCGAGGCTCATTCCATTTGAGCAAGTGAATGACGACTATTGCGACTGCGCAGACGGGTCTGATGAACCTGGTATGTGTGTGTGTCTTCATTCATCGTTTTTGACCTTGGGCTCTTCTTCGTTCCCTTACCTCCTGAATGTGATAGCTCGCCACAAGCGGGCCATGAATAAATGTGTGTTTTTTTCATCTGAACCTGAACCTGTCAATGTTGGAACATATATGTAATTGGGTAGGAGAAACCCACGAGCCGAAATGTGAGATCAGTTATGTTAAAATAATGCTCAATGTATTATCTGCCATAGTAAAGAAGGAAGTTATGCATCATCAACGCATCTGCACCATTGACACATCTGCATTAGAGCGTTGGCATTAGTCAGAGCGGCTCTGGCATTAGTAATACACTAGCGTCACCTTGTGGCCAGACTGTAGCATTGCCAGGCTCAGAATTATATGACAGTCTGACTATGTAAAAGTACATTCATTCATGTTTGTGTTTATCAGTTTGTGCTGTGTGTTTTCTCATAATTTTTCCTAGAGGGATTAAAAAAACACCAGTAGGCTGTAAAATGAAAGTGTAAAAAAGATATAGCCTACTGTAAATGACTGGAATGGATTAATGCTGCCCAGGGACGTTTATGACTCCATGGGCCCCTGGGCTAGGCAACAAGAAAGGAGCCCTTCCATGGAATTACGTGATTCCAAAAGATTTGGGTGTTTGCCAAATGTGTTGGAGAGCCTTTGGTTTGTCCCCTGAGAAAATATGAAAGTACAATAGTTAAAAGGACACTGTGTGAGATTTTTAGTTTATTTATTTCCAGAAGTCATGCTGCCCATTCACTAATGTTACCTTTTTCATGAATACTTATCACCACCATCAAATTCTAAGTATTCATTATGACTGGAAAAATTGCACTTTTCATACATGAAAAGGGGGATCTTCTCCATGGTCCGCCATTTTGAATTTCCAAAAATAGCCATTTTTAGCTGCAAAAATGACTGTACTTGGATCATACTAGAAAATATTTGTTTATTACTTAGTAAACTTTCATGTAAAGATCAAATTTGGCAATAGGCAGCCCAGTTTCAATGAGCAGCATAGTTGCAGTACCTTTTTTGACCATTTCCTGCACAGTATACCTTTAAAAGTTCAATTTTAACACTATATGAGAACACAAATATAGACCAATAATGAAGTGTTTTTGTAGCTTGGAGGCTTTAGGACCCATTTTCTATTGGGCGGGCCCCTAGGCCACCAATTATATCATCTTTGTAATTGTGAATGAAAAAAATATTGTGTGTGTGTGTGTGTGTGTGTGTGTGCGTGCGTGTGCGTGCACGTGCACGTGTGTGTGTGTGTGTGTGTGTGCGTGTGCGTGCACGTGCGTGTGCGTTTACATGCTGCTGATATATTTAACCCTTTCAGGGACGGCAGCCTGCTCCAACGGCCGTTTCTACTGCACCAATCTGGGCTTCAGGCCGGAATACATCCCCTCCTCCAGGGTCAACGATGGCATCTGCGGTGAGTGTGTGTGTGTGTGTGTGTGTGTGTGTGTGTGTGTGTGTGTGTGTGTGTGTGTGTGTGTGTGTGTGTGTGTGTGTGTGTGTGTGTGTGTGTGTGTGTGTGTATGTGTGTCAACCTGTACTTCAGGCCAGGGTAAATCCCTTCTTCCTGGGTCAATGATGGCATATGCTGGAAGAGATAGCTGTCAGAAAGGGATGTTTGGGTGACCAGCCATGTATATTGACCCTCTTTTTTAAAACTCTGATATGTCACCCATAATGTTGTGTGCTTTGCGAAAAAAAATAATAGCAAAACTGTGCTCTTACCCTTCTAATTGAACCTTCACACTTCACCTTACTGGTGCAATATACAGTTAATGAAGATTGGCCAAAAGGCTGGTCCACTTGAGCCATGAAACTTCCCACACTAAAATGACAGGTGTTTCAGTTATTTTGTCCAACCACTGTAGATTTCTGTGTTCTGAAAATATCTTTTTAATTTTTTAAATATTTAATTTAATTGTTCCGCTGGGCTGCCAGCTCAATATCCTGTGGGTTTTCTTCTCAGTTCAGGTTTTCTTTTTGTCGGTTCTCGGTCCGTGGCATTTTCTCTTTTCTAAAAACCCCAAAAGGAAAGTCCTGTGAGGCTCTGCGGAAGCACGTAGCCTGGCAGCAAGGACAAAACAGGCAGTCATGGGCGAAGAGGCTTGAGACAAGAGGGCTTACTCAAGTCATAACATATGAAATGATGGCGAGGGGAGTGCGGACATTTTATTCTTCTTATATGGTCAGTATTGGAAGCATCAGGGAAGCATGCAATGACACTTCCGGTGTGTGGAACAGGTCATAGGACAGTGTGAATGTTTTTCAGCTGTCCTTAATTACCCCCAGCAATTACTGCTGACCAACAGCTACAGTTAATTTGGCCACAAATTATCCATCATGGTGTCGCCCCCACTGACCATGCGCAAGGGAGTACGGAAAATGTATCCATCGCACCCACTGACCAATGACCATGCGCAAGGAAGTTAATTTTCCATCCACTCGTGTCCTCAGGCAACGCCCCGTACTACACCGTACTACAACAGCCAATGCATTTCCCCCGAGAGATTGTTCTTCTTTTGAGTTTCTTTGGTCATGGGTAAGCGGTTAGGACGTCAGACTTGTAGCCCAAAGGTTCCTGGTTCGACTTCCGACCCGCCAGATTAGTGGGGGAAGTAATTAACCAGTGCTCTCCCCCATCCTCCTCCATGACTGAGGTGACCTGAGCATGGTACCAAAAATCGTATAAGAGAGAAAGGTATGTTAAAACCCGCCCATCCAATGCAAAGGTATGTGCTCAAAATTCGGTCTCCTAAGGGGGCGTTTTCCCTCCTTCTTCTTCTCTTTTCTTGGTGTTTGCACAAGACGTGCACTACTGCCATTTATAGCGGTAAGGGGACTCCATTTATTCTCAACCTCAAGACTCCGAATGTCTCCTAATCGAAGGTCTCCTAATTGAAGGTCTCCTAAAGGGGCATTCGACCGACTAGAGTGGATACTGTTGGATTTCAGCCATTTTGCACCAAACTTTGTAAACCTGTTTAAAATTCATTTTCCAAACTTAATATGTGTTGGCTAGAATCCAGCGTGTTCTTTTTAAAGAGTCAGAGAGCATGATGTCCAATTCTTGATTTTAGCGGGTTTATTTATCCAAAGCATCTGGCATGAAGTTACAAATAATTAAAGCATTTTTGAGTTCTGTTCTCCTGTGACCTCACCCTAACAGCAACAGCCAAGAAAATCCTCTCTTTCCCTAGTGTATCTGTCTTTTTGTAGTTGAAACTGACCATCCCCCGTCAATCTCCAAGGGTTGGGGGGTGCCATTGTTCCCAGGTGAATCGGTGGCCCCAGCACAATTTGCCAGACCTCCTGAGGTGTTTCTTGATCACACAGAGAAAGTGGGTTGGGTGGGGCTGATAAAACGTTCGCAAAATATACAGCATATGATCATGACCCTTATTAAACATTCTCAATGTCAATTTACAAAATGTAAAAAGAACCCGCCTGATTTATCTCTCTCTCTATACAATTCTCTGATGGTACCGCACCGCTGCACTGTCCTGCCGCACTGTGTTCACTGCCTCCTTGCACGGGTGAGACATAAATGCAATTTCTCGTTGTGTGCAGTCAGTGTGCAGTGAACACTTGTGTGCTGTGGAGTGCTGTGTCTCAATGACAATGGGAGTTGGAGTTTCCCAGTTGGGCTTTCACTTTCAAAACCTACACATGGAACAAAAGGGTAGGCTTGGAGGACTGCAGCGTTAGTCTTGGATTGGTATTCTGAGGGTGCTCTTTGGTAAAAAAAAAAAAAAAAAACTAAAATTGAGGCCCTGCTGTGGTCAACTGGTAGGGCACTCGCCTGCCGTGCGGCTGACCTGGGTTCGATTACCGGCCCGGGTCCTTTGCCAACCCCTCCCTGTCTCTCTCCCAATTCGCTTCCTGTCCACCTCTCACACTGTCCTGTCAAATAAAGACAAAAAAATAAAAACAGCATCCAAAATTGAAGCATCCAAGGCACTCTTCCAAAAGGTTAAAGTATTTAATTAATAAGCGGCTCAATCTTTATAGAAATGTGCAAAATGCAAACATGTTTCGCCCAAGGTGTTGCCTTCATCAGGGCAGAGTCAATTATGAAAGTGTAACTGCGGTGCGTCTAATGTTCTGTCCCACCAGTAGTTGTAGGATATATTTAGACTTTCTCATTTGCTCATTTGCATGGTTTTCAAATTGAACAGTAGTACATTGCACACACACATATTGTATTACGCCAGTGGTTCCCAAACTTTTCCCCCTGTGCACCCCTTTGTACATTTCAACGTGGCTTGTGCACCCCCAAGCGAATATTATGGTGTGCTGATGTCCATGAAAGTATGGATTAACTGCACATTTTGCACAATTATTCTGGGGAATCCTCTTTTTACAATAGTCTAGGAGTTAAACTACTGTTAAATTCACATGGACCCTTCAGCATACAATTCACCATACAATTAAGAACTACTTAATGTTCATTAATGCTGGAGAAAACCTCACATATCCACCATTGCTCTATTCAGCTCGTGAACCCCCTAATGGCAGGTTGGGTTGGGTGTTTGTGTGTGATAATGTGTGTGTGTGTGTGTGTGTGTGTGTGTGTGTGTGTGTGTGTGTGTGTGTGTGTGTGTGTGTGTGTGTGTGTGTGTGTGTGTTATGATTAACAATGTGTGTGTTACGTGATGTCTTTCTCTCTCAGATTGCTGTGATGGTTCTGAGGAGTACAACAGCCCAGTCCAATGCCAAGATACATGCAGGTGACACACACACACACACACACACACACACACACACACACACACACACACACACACACACACACACACACACACACACACAC
>NC_085877.1:40562561-40575061 GCF_034702125.1 Engraulis encrasicolus
TACGCTACTGCTATCTGGGAATATCTAAACCGCGCTTGTTTATCCCCATAGCACATGATTTCATGTGGCAATTTGCCTTGCGAGCCCACGTCGCATTGAAACCAGACCAACAGCAAATGACTGCATTAAACAACCCGTAGCCAGGCCCTGATCCCAAACACTTTCTCCAGTATTTGCGCAAACTCAACTCAGTCTCTTAACTTGCTCAAACGAGAGGTTCGTGTTTTTTTTAGTGGTCAGCAGCCGCACGTTCTTATTAAACTCCGCACGAACGATTGCACACCCCTGTCCGTGAAATAAACAAAGTAATGGTTATTAAAACAGTCCTACGTGGACTGATTGAAACGCCTTCCGCGGAAAATCAAGGTCGCTCATTTAGATGAGGCATCGCAAATCGATAGAACACCACTATCGAATAGGGCGACCGGTCGCTCATCTCGACGAGGCAACACATCTCGACAGAACACCGGCACAGTGTCCCTTTAATTTCCAGGAATCTAAGCTGCCCATTCACAAATGTTACCTTTTTCATCCATACTTACCACCAACATCAAATTCAAAGTATTCAATAAGACATTTTTCATACATGGTTCACCATTTTGAATTTCTAGAAATAAGCATTTTTAGCTGAAATATTTGCTGTACTTTGGTCATGCTAGTACAATATTAGCTAATTAATTAGTAAATATTAATGAAAAGGTCATATTTGGCATTAGACAGCACAATTTCACTGAACAGTGTAGTTGCAATACCCACTCTGGCAACCATCTTACACAGTGCACCTTTAAGAGGCTTTAAGATGTTAAGACGTTCATGTCTCGTCTCAAAGGCAATATAGAATACTAAAAACAAGTATGTGGCCACATATAGGACAAACAATTTAAGGAAAAATCTAGTAACAATCATGAAATGACAGACCGTATATTGAAAAAGTTACATTCCAAGTTCACTGTAACGAGAGTTAGCAATTGGCCATGTCCTATGATAAATAAAAACTGAAAATAGTATAAAAACAACCCAGAATATTCACCTGTTTGCCGTATTCCTGCGATGCTGTTCCTTCGCCGTGGAGATGGCGGTGGACGTACTGAAACTACGACGCAAACCTGAATACGAGACAAGAACACAGGAATCAGGTTTCAACATTATTCAAGGACAACTTCATTAACCTGACCAGTGTTGCCAGATGGAAAATGCTGAATTATCGTACCAAAACCTCAAAATGAACGTTTTTGAGGGCTTTTTGGGAGGGAATTATCGTACAAGACCTAAATTGTTGTTTCAAGGCATCTAAATGAACTGAATGAAAACTCTGAAATTATTGTACAACATGTTTTTTTGATCGCACAGAGGAAAATATGGACAAAATTATGGTACAAATGCGATAATTATCGTATATCTGGCAACACTGAATCTGACTCTCGCCAGATGAGCCCGTTCCACCCTGCTCCATGAGCATGCATCTGGAGCTATGTACACATTTTTTGGAGCTCAAGCCCAGTGTGCAGGGTTGCCAGATGAGGCTGATGATTTCCAGCCCAACAAAATGCGCAAAACCCGCCTAGAAGCACAAAATCCCGCCTAATTCTATTAATTTCTATGGCCAAAAATGTAGTGTTTTTTCTCCAAAATCCATTTTTACCCGCAGACGTCCATCCTAAGTAGCTGGAAACCGCCCATTCTGGCAACACTGCCAGTGTGAGGACCACTCTATCACAGGACTTCTGTGTACACTCATCCATGGCTGTAATTCCCTCCAAACTGGGGACTGCTGTAGCGGCTAACCGAATAACTAAGTCACTAAGAATAAAATGTAACGGACTGTACATGGAAACTAAATCTAAACCACCTAAAATTCAAATTTGAATGAAATGAAATGTACTGTAAAGGTGTAAAGACGCTCACCTGTCAAAGGCTGGCTGAGTCGGGACGAGGACAGGTCAGATAAGCAGTCCACAGAGCCGTGGATCCTGAGAGACAAGAGCGAGAGAGAGAGGAAGAGGATGGTTAATATGAGGGGTGGGTATACTACTGTATTCAAGTTTCAAGTTCAAGTTTATGTGTCCCTCAAGGGGGAAATTAGGTTTGTAGCAAAGACATCCAGAACAGACAACAAATAGACTAAAGATGGGTCAACACAGCACAATTAAACACAGACAACACAGAATTAAAAATCAATAAAATAAAACGATATAAAGTGAGAGGATAAAAGAAGAGACAAAGAGAATAAAATAGATAAAAGGTCAGATCAAAACAAGGAGATTAAAATGCCAGTCCAATGTGCAAAAAAATGCAATTGGCAAAGGATTCATGATTCAATGTGCCACGTCCCTTCTGTCAATATGAGGGGTGGGTATACTACTGTATTGGCAAAGGATTCATGATTCAATGTGCAGCACAATACAGGTGTTTAGAAGTGCGGTGCGCACATCCACAAGTACTTTGTCCAGGTGCAGCAACAAAAGGTAGTAGATAGTGTGATGAGGCGGTCCGCACACTGTGTATTAACTTCAAAAATACTTTGTTGGATCGAAACGTTGCCGTGTGTTAAAATGAAACAGAGGGATCTTCCTCTGATCCAGTGTGCGGAGTGGACCGCTTCATCACACAGCACAGTACAGGTGCCATGTTTTTTATGCCTCGTCCCTTCTGTCCTGGGACCCCACGGCAGTAATTCAGCGACACCCCTACAGGTCCTCCTGACCCCCAGATTGGGAACCACTGATCTAGAGCAGTGTTTCTCAGACTTTTTCAGACCGAGGGCCCCTTTGTCCCCCCGAAAAATGGTCAGGGACCACCTGTCAACTGAACTGATAGATGGGTGCTAATTTGACATAGCTAATTGCAATGCAGATTGTTTATATTCACATTGGAAGCCTGTCTTATTGCAGTGAAAATAAGATTTCAGCTATGTTTAGCTTTGTAATTATGTTAGAAATATAGCCTGGTAGCTTGTCTTTGGAAGGTAGAAATCCCCTCGCGGACCACCTGAGCTCTGTCGCGGACCACCAGTGGTCCCCGGACCACACTTTGAGAATCACTGATGTAGAGCATGGTGTGGTTGCTAGAGTGTTTTAGAATTCATCTTACTTTTGTTTTGGACCAAGTTATCAAAAACCAGGACCAGGAAGTTGTTTTGATACATCTCATAAATTAATATTCTGGGTCTTGTTTTGGATCTGTTTTTGGAAAGGGAAAGAGGATATTAGAAACAAATGTTTTGGATTTCCAGCAACATGAAAGAAGGGATTGTGTTAATTAGCAAATGAAAGGGCATTTCCTTTTCACAAAGTTGTCCAAACCACTACAAATATTGTGTTTTGTGATAGATCTAAGACATTGTTATTTCAGATATCCACCACCCACAAGCAATAGTCTCTGTGGTAATTACCAAATTAAAAGAAAAGGCAATTAAGAGCTTTTGGAAAAACAGCGGAGGGAAGAGTTAAAGGGTTTAATTGTTGCTATTATGATATTTATCATAATTACTTAAATTATTGCAATAATTATCATTATAATTACTGTTATTGTCCGTAACGATTTATTTATTCACTGTGGCTGACCATGTATGTTATGGTTTCTACAGAACAGTATTATGGCACTGTAGAATCGCCTAGTAGTCTAGAGCAGTGGTTCCCAACCTATGGGTCGGGGCCCAACCAATGGGTCGCCAAAGATCCACAGTGGGTCGCCAAGCCCTCTTGATTTTAAAATACCATATATAGCCCATATTGAATAGGCCTACATGAATACATGCAAGTGCTTCATTAAACATTGATTCTATATTTGACCGAAGATGAATTGAGGGATAAAATAACTAAAATGAGTTTTTGCAGGAAACAGAGGGTATCGTGACTCCCTCTCGTGCGGGCGCTCGCGCAGTTGGGTCACCAAAACTTACAGTGGTAAAAACATGGGTCCCTGAAGAAAAAGGTTGGGAACCAGTGGTCTAGAGGGTGTGCAGAATTATTAGGAAAACAGGTTTTCTGACTATATCATCCATCCTATGCATATTTTCCAAACCCAACCTGTATGAACATGAAAACCTATTGGATATAAGGTCATGCACATTTGTAAAATAACTAAGAGAGGGTATCGATCGAAGAAGCCCAACGCCCTACATCAGGTGTGCATAATCATTTAGGCAACTTAGTTTTCCTGTGGGAAATGGGCCACAAAAAAAATCTGAAGAATCTGAAGAAAACAAACTCTGAAAAGTGTATAAGGGTCAAAGACGTGAAAAATGGCATTGTCATTCAGTGTAACGGATGCCTTCTGCTGACTGCGACGGTAAAAAACATGACTCTTTTTATTTATTTATTGTTACAGGAATTCATGAAAGCTCGGCTGTCATCCATGTCACTTGAAACAATTTAAAAATCCATGTTTTTTTGCAGTTACAGTCGGCGGAAGGAGTTCATTACACTGAATGACAAAGACGTCTTTGACCCATGAACAATTTTAAGGTCGTCCAGAGGGATGTGGCCCCCGGGCCATAGGTTTTCCACCCACGCATTAGTACTACGGTAACGCAGTGACAAAACACAGCAGTTTGAAACGGCAACCAACGGTTCCATTCATAACCTTGATCTTTTGCCTGTGCATAACCTTCAGGTTGACTGTGCTGTAGACCACTGTTTCCCAAACCAGGGGGTACGTGTACCACTAGGGGTGCATGAGCACACTGCAGGGGGTAACTTGGGAAAATGAAATTTGAAACAAATATATGGAGCTTAGTTACATTTGGGATGGAGAGAGCGATGTAGAAATTGACTTAGGGGGTGCTCATGGCACAACGAAAAGGCTTGGGGGTACACAAAAAAAGACAAAAACAGTTGGGAAATACTGCTATAGACATACACAATACTGGAAAATCAGTCACTTTACTTGACGCCGGCATCATATGTATGAGATAACTGTGTCATAAATGTGTCGTAACGCAGTCATGCACGTGTCATAAACATTATATCAATGTCGTGAACATTTTATTACTTTCTCATTAAGTGAGATTCTGTAATGGCAAAGACAGCCCAAACAATGTCAACTTTTCATGATCATAAAATGTTTATGACATTGACATCATGTTTAATACTTGTACATGACTGTGTCACGACAGTGCTTTGACACTATTATGACAGTGTTATGTCATACATACTCATGACTTCAGCGTCTAATAAAGTGTAAAGCTCCGTGTACACCAAAAGCGAACTGCGCGACCAGAGCGACGGAAGTCATTATTTCTCTATGGAAGGAAGGCGAATAAAGCTACCAGATCGAATTCGCCAGGAGCGAAGCTTCTTGAGCGACCAGGGCGAATTTTGACGATTAAACTCAAGCTAATCTTAAGTGAATTCGCTATGATGCGGTTCGGCGAAAACCAATTGGAACATTCATATCGAAGAATGTCCCAGGCTGTCAGGACAGAGCCGTTATGTGATTAGCTGAATCAAACATGTCAATGCCGCGTACAGAGCGAATAAAGCGAATTCATGGCGAAACTTCTTCAACCACCCCAGCTACCTAAGTCGCGTAGGTAGCGCTTGGTATACACGGGCCATAACACAATAGTGTCCATACCTCTGCACGCGTGAGGGAGGGGCGAAGACGCCGTGTTTCACTGGGCACCGGAAGTAGCGCACGCCCCCCACTGATCCGTCATTCTTCCCATTGGCCTTGTCCAACTCAATACCCAGCCAAAGACCTGTGGACACACATGCATGCACGAACACGCGCACACACACACACACACACACACACACACGCACACACAAGCAAACACACGCACACACACACACACACACACACACACACACACACACACACACACACACACACACACACACACACACACACACACACTGAAATGAGTGAAATGAGTTAAATGAGTTCTTCTGGCACAGCACAGTGCAACGAGGACACAGTAGGATTTGATGGTGGTGGGAAGTATTCATGAAAAAGGTAACATTTAGTGAATGGGAAGCATGAATTCTGGAAATAAACAACTAAAAATCTCACACAGTGTCCCTTTAAATGAGTGAAATGAGTGAAATGAGTTCTTCTGGCACAGCACAGTACAGTGCAGCGAGGACACAGTCGGATGGATCACAGAGTGCTTTTACAGCTCACTGCACTCATTCACTCACAATGAGGCACAGCATTGCATTTTAAAACAACAGTAAAAACAGTTTTTTATATTTTACTTTAAAAGCCCTTCTAGGGACGGGCATTGGAAATTAGCCTATGGCTGCAAATGCTATGATACTTATCTGTTAGGTTGTTGTACAGCCTACATGGATGTGTATTTGTCCCTACTCAAATAAACCATAACTGAACTGAACTGAACTCTTACAGCTCAATGCACTCATTCACTCTCAGTGACTCACAGCAAGACATTTAATCAGATCAGTAGGGCTGAAAAGACCACTCCATCAGCTTCAACATTATTACTTTAGTATTGATAATCCACGTCACCTGTCACCATCTCAGATCATGTTTTATTGTCCAATCATAAAGGCCGGAACAGGTTTTTTTTTCTCTCTCTCTTTTCTTTTAGGATGCTGGAGGAAAGGGTATTGTTGCGCTCTAGATGTTTTGAAAAATAAGTAGGTGCGTGTACCCAAAAAAGTACAAAGCTGAGCAGAGAGCACTGATGATGGCAACAGCCTGTAACGTTTGCTCCCTTACCCTGCTCTAACAAACAATAAAAAATACTCCTTGTGCTTGACCTTAGTGTCTTGTTTAGTGTGCGAACCTACTACAACTTTGTACTTTTAGGATGCTGACCAAAATGAAATAAATAAAGAACAAAGAAAAGGGTCAGAGGGTTTCGGCGTTCAGTCAAGTTTGGCGAAGGTGCTCTTTGGTTAGCCTTTACTAAGGATCCAGCTTAATGAAACATATCCAAGGCACTGTTATTCTCGGTTTAAAAGCTTTAAATAAACTTAGCTAGTTCATAGTGGAACTGGTTAAAATAGCCGGTTCCACTATGAACTACTGTAGCTAAGTTTATTAAAAGCTTTTTAACCAAGAATAATAGTGCCTTGGATATGTTTCATTGAGCTGGATCCCAATACGAACTAGCTAAGTTTATTAAAAGCTTTTTAACCAAGAAGAAGAGTGCCTTGGATATGTTTCATTGACATGAAATAAATCAAATAAGAGGAAAAATTCGCACCATAACTCAACTTTTTTAAATTTATTTTTTGCTTTTGCTCTTGCCTTCCCCAGTGTGTAGGCTACAGAACAGCTGACATGCGTCTACGTAGCAGACATTTTTAAAAAGCGTATTCATGATTTAACCTTTTCCTCTCATTTTATTATCAGACCATGCAATTACAGGGGCTCCAGGTAGGATTAAAAGTTTTTAATTAATCGCTGTCCCGACTCAGCCGAAGGTTATGTGAATCATTAGTAAGTGAATGATGAATCTCCCAACCACTTCCACGGTCCGCTGTCAGAAAACCCCAAATGCAACTTTTTGACAGAGCGGTCCGAACGAGTGCCGTGGGAAACACTTTTCATACGAAAAAATCTTCACATGTATTCAGATTTGTATAAACTGCTGGCATTCCACGATGAAAAACATTCTCACAGCGGGTTTATTTGAACAGCATTTTTTCATTACAGTGTAGATTTTGAGACAGGCATGCCACGATCACCGCATAAATGATGTCATCCTACCTTGTGCCCCTTTAATTGATGGTATAAATCGTCACAGGCTGCATGTGTGGCGATCTTCAAGCTGTGTTGCCAGATTGGGCTGTTTTCCCGCCCCAATTTGGCTGCTTAGGATGGCCGTGTGCGGACAAAAATGGCATTTATTAGAAAAAACAACGCCCAATTTTTGCGATAGAAATCAATGGAATTGGGCGGTATTTTGTGCTTCTAGGCGGTGTAGGGGTAGTTGCGTTTGGATTTACTCCTAAATGCGACTATACCAGGAATTGAAGGCAAAATATCTTGTTTGGGGAAATTTTAAATTAATGATGAATTAATTATAATTAATAAACCAATTAATTAAAGGTAATTAAAGGACCGTCTCATAAAATCCTTAAGATTATCAATCACAATATTCAACAATAAATTGCTAAACACAGAATTAATAAAGTTTGTACTGGGATACTCAACAGGGCACAGTGAACAGTAAGGCCTATTCTCTGTGATCAGCTGGGTATGCAAGCACAAAGGTAGATCTGAAGGCAAAATTCTGATAATAGGTTGGTTTGGGTTGTACAAAGCAACAAGGACAACAAAAATGCATCAAATGATTTACTTTTATTAACTACTAGGATATGTCGGAACGCACGTACAGTCGGCAACAGCTGTTGCAGATAAGAATGGACAACTTAAACAATGTATTGGATGTACCAATGAAGACCCTGGAAGAACTAGGAATTCTCCGGCGGCATAGGACTACATCGGACCCGTCTACCTCGCTATGCCGACGCCGAAGAATTAGGAAAAGGGGCAAACGAGGTGGCGTCGAGACACGGCTTGCAGCCAACCCAACTCGTCCAGCAATACCATCAATTCTCTTGGCAAACGTCAGATCTCTGGACAATAAGATGGATGACATACGGCTACTAAGATCAGCGAACAAAACCGTGAGGAACTGCTGCGTTACGGTGTTCACCGAATCATGGCTGAAGGACGGCATACCCGATTCGGCTTTACATCTGGAACAACTAACGTGCCACCGAGCGGACAGAGCCCTTGCAGAGAAAAAACGAGGAGGAGGAATATGTGTCTACACACATGATGGCTTGGGTGCAATAATGCTACGGGTAGTACAGAGCCACTGCTCTCCACGAGTGGAGTTCATGATTAATCAAGTGCCGACCCTTCTATCTACCAAGAAAATATCCGCTATCCTATTAGTCGCCGTCTACCTCCCCCACCAGCAACAACAATGGCGTCATAAGCGAGGCACTGAACGAGCTGCATCGGGGCATCAGTGAACAACAAGATGCACACCCAGATGCCTTCACAGTGGTACTAGGAGATTTCAACCACGGAAATCTCAAAACAGTACTTTTCCAAATTTCATCAACATGTCAACTTCCCAACAAGAGGACAAAACACCCCTGGACCTCGTTTACACAAATCAGAAGAGAGCATACAAGGCAAAGCCCATCCCCCACATTGGATCATCAGGACCACACGACAATTCTGCTACTGCCAGCTTACAGACAAAAGGGCAAAAACTCACCAAACCAGTTCAGAAGGAGGTGAGAAAATGGCCTGAGGGAGCCAGCTCACGACTTCAGGACTGCTTTGAAACCACAGACTGGGACATTTTTCAAAAACACTGGCCACCTCACAGATCAATCACATGACATTGAGGAGTACACAGACAACTGGTGACCCTCCTACATCAAAAATGCATCGATGATGTTACAGAAATAAAACAACACATCACTACCAGGGCCAACCAGAAGCCATGGTTTCACAAACAAGGAGACGTCTCACCCGACTGCTGAAGGGGCCAGAAAGACAAAGCCCTTCGAGAGCAGGAGACACGTAGCTGGCCTAAAGACAGCAAGGGCCTAACCTGTCCCAGTGGCATCAGGAAAGCAAAAAAAGGAAAATACTCAGACAAAATAAACACACACTTCAAGACAGCAGAGATGCACAGAGCCCTGTGGGGCAGGGCCAATACAGGCCATCACGGACTATAAGCCTGCAGACCACGAAGCTGTGGACAACAACACCTCCTCCTGCTAAAACGACCTGAACAGTTTCTTTTGCCCCGGTCTTTGAAGCACAAAAATGGACACTCACCCACAGAAAACTCCCCCTCCCCCCCATGATTCAAAGCCCCCTTTAACCGTGTCCCCTCCTGCCAGTGTTTAAGAGGACCACTGGCCACCATCAACCCACGCAAAGCAGCTGGCCCAGACAACCATACCAGGCCGAGGTGGTTGAAGGATTTTGGCAGAAGAGCTGAAAAGGATGTCCCTTCACAACAACATCTTTAACATCTCTCTGGAGGCAAGCAGTCATCCCATCACTTTTCAAAGCTGCTACCATCATAACCTGTTTGCCGATGAGAAACTCATCAACCATCAGTGGCTTCAATGACTACCGTCCTGTAAGCACTGACAAACCCAAATCATTGAAGTGCTTCGAACGGCTAGTCCTGTCCACACATCAAAGCCAACCTACCCCCCAACCCAGAAGACCCCTACCAGTTTCGCATACCGAGCCAAGCGATCCACGGAGGATGCAATTTTGCTCTGCCCTCTCCATCCAGCCCTCACCCACTTGGACAATAAAGACTCATATGTTGAGTAATGCTGTGTCATTGACTTCAGTTCAGCATTCAATACCATAAATACCACAACAACAACTCAATCCAGAAAACTGGACAAACTAGGTTGTCCAGCACCTCCCTCTGCCAACTGGGCTGCTTGGAACTTTCCTGATGCAAAGACCAACAAGCAGTAACGGGTAGGGAACACACACCTCGAGCACCCTGAACCCTGAACACGGGGGCTCCGCAAGGTTTGTGTTTCTCCAGCCCCCTGCTGTTTCACCGCTTGCTAGTTACTACACGACCTGCACAACGACCCACCAGCACTAACCATCTAGTGAAGTTTGCGGATGATCAACAACACTGGGGGCCCTCATCACCAAGGGCGATGAGAGCTCACTACAGAGGAAAGAAGTAGACCTGCTGGCCAGATGGTGCAAAGACAACAACCTCCTGCTTGAATGTCAACCAAGACCAAGGAGATTGTTGTCAACTTCCAAAGGGTCCAACAAACAACTGCCACCACTGACCATACGACGGCGATGCTGTGGAGAAGTGAGCAGCACCAAAGTTTTCCTTGTGAGTGCACATCAGCGACGACCTCCCTTCTTGGACCCCACCAACACTACATCACTGGCGAAGAAGGCCCCGATCCAGCGTCTCTACTTTCCTGCGCAAAAAACCGTAAAGAAGGCAAGTGCCTACATAACAAACCCCTCCATTCATGACAACATTCTACAGAAGGAAGAACCCATAGAGAGGCGTCCCGTGTCCCAAACGCACCTGCATCACAGTGTGTGGAGGGAAGCTGCCACGGAGAAAAACAGGAAGACACTCCAGCGTGTTGTGAACACAGCGAAGAAGATCATTGGAGTACCACTCCCCTCCCTCAGCAGGAACATTTACAACCCACACGCCTCACCCGGGAAAGTGCACTGTGGATGATCTCAAAGACACAAGCCACCCCTGCACACAAACTGTTTCAGCCTCCTGCCCTCTGGAAGAGGTTACAGGCGCCTCCGTTCCCCCGTACCACCCGGCTGGCGAGCCAGCCACAATGCACCAAGCGATCAAGATCTGAAAACACTCAACCCCACTCACTCTCCTCCACCTGTCAGCCTCTAGCCAGCAAGGCCCACTGACCAACCCCCCCCCCCACTGTCAGCCTCTAGCCAGCAAGGGCAGCTGACCAACCCCCCCCCCCCATCCCCCCACACCATATCTGCGACTGAACATTCCACCTGCACTACTAATACTTGTGGGACTGAACTTTTCACCTGCAACTAACTACACTCAAACAAGCACACACACACACACACCACAGTGTCACACACACACACACACACACACAAGCACACCTGCACTTTCTTCGCCACTAAACCCAAACATACACACACTTGACACACACACACCACACACACACACACACACACACACACCACACACACACACACACACACACACACAACCACACACACCACACACACACACAGCGAATCACACACACAAGACGCACACCCGCACCCTTCTAACCTGCAACTAAAACACATACAAAAAAAAAAAAGAAAAACACACACACACAACCACACACACACACTGCTGCTGGGTGGTACTTGACAGACCTTTTTATATTTGATTTTCTTCAAAATGCTACTATTACCATGTCAAGGAACAGCTAAAAAGGACTTTTTTTTTAGGAAAAAGCACACAAAACACAATCAACATACCTAAAACCGCTAATGTATGTCCTCTACAAGTTCTTTCTGTTGTCCAGTATCCTTGCACTTTACATGTCTGTATGAGCACTGTCCTATTGTCCATACGTGTCCCTTAAGTCCATGTATAAGGTACTGTCTATGTCTATACTTGTCTATGGTCCTTACCTTAATTAGTCTATGTCCCTGTATGGGAAAGCAAGAAAATTAATTTTCAAATTCTTTGTGATGCCACCAGTGCATGTACAAGAAACTTGACAATAAAAACCTACTTGAAACTTGGACTTGATAACTAATAACATTACATTCAAAGTCGGATCAATGGGTAAACACAATAAGGCACAAGTATAAAACAAGAAAGAAATAAAAGGGGAATTGTGCGTGTAGGGGAAGTGTGTGTGTGTGTGTGTGTGTGTGTGTGTGTGTAGGTGCGTGAGCGTGAACAAAGGAGGAGCGTTAGCCCCGGTTGCTATGGTAGCAAGATGGCGTCCACCACGTGGGCTAGGTTGCTATAGCAATGTAAACAACACGGT
>NC_085877.1:40582561-40585061 GCF_034702125.1 Engraulis encrasicolus
ACACACACACACACACACACACACACACACACACACACACACACACACACACACACACACACACACACACACAGACATATACAGCATTCAGCATTTACGTTATGATAACATGCAACTACTAAACAACAACATTTTATCATTTTTGCCAACTGTCTGTGTGTCTGTTGCTTGAAGTCAGGGTTTCCTTCATGGTGTTTCCTTCTTTCACTATGGAGAGAGAGAGCGAGAGAGAGAGAGAGAGAGAGAGAGAGAGAGAGAGAGAGAGAGAGAGAGAGAGAGAGAGAGTGTTTATATGTATGTGTGTGTGTGAGAGAGAGAGAGAGGGAGAGAGAGAGAGAGATAGAGAGAAAGAGAGAGAGAGAGAGAGGGAGAGTGTGTTTATATGTGTGTGTGTGTGAGAGAGAGAGAGAGAGAGAGAGAGAGAGAGAGAGAGAGAGAGAGAGAGAGAGAGAGAGAGAGAGAGAGAGAGAGAGAGAGAGAGTGTTTATATATGTGTGTGGCGTCCATTTTTTCCAAGGTTTCCACGGAAAGGCAAACACTAGGCCTCGGCCAGGATTGAACGCATAGGCCTACTCCTCATGTTACGGTGCAGAAAATAATTTATTGGATCCAATATGTGTAAAGTGATGAATGAAAGTCCAGTTGAAATTAACTTAACAGTTCCAAGCAAACGAAAGATTAGTGAAAGTGTAACACAATAAAGAGTAAGTATGGTCAAAATAGTATTACAAACCGGGCTGTATTTCCCATTCACCAAAATGACCCGGCTATATGACACTTAACACATGACGTCACCCCAATGGTGATCGTCACACATAAACCAATAAACATAAAATCAAAACTAAATACATAATCGAGCCATAAACATTACATTAATATCATCCATAATAACCAAGTATCTCATATTCAACCCAAATTATTATCTTAGTAGGCCAAAACATAAAAAACACCAAAATGGCTGTAACATACCGGCCCCTAATTTTGAACCACCAAAATTACCCAATCATATACATGGAGCAGCCATTTACAAAAAGTCCACATTAGCCACACATAGTGCATAATCCACACAACATCAGCAATAGTATCATATACCCATCAACCCATTCCCAAAGTTCATTTCAATGTCCATATCAATGTCCATTTTTTTTGTGAGTTTGTATTCGGATGTGTGCATGTTTGGGCGGATGTGTGCGTGTGCGCTTGTTTTCAAAGTCCATGAGAAAAAGGAAAAAGCTCTTCAGACAAAAAAGGTCCAAAAATCCAAAAAGCAAATGTCTCTCAAAGAGACCATGAATTTCAATTGTCCATCATTTCAAGCATAAATCATGATTATAGCTTTGGAATTCACGTTCATATTCACTTTGTCATGTGGTATGCACCATATCCTTCAGTAAACCAAAAACTGCAATGACCGTACAATAACATAGTAATACACCAGTCATAACCTTCAAGCATACCAAAAATAAGCTTCTTCATTCCATTTCAATATTGCATGCCTTTCATAAAATAAATAACCGGTTCCCATGAAAATAAAAGAAAGAGAGTGAAAGAGAAAAGTCAAGTCAAGTCCAGTCAAGTCAAGTCAAGTCGAAAAAAGAGAGAGAATGAGAAAAAGAGAGAGAGAAACCTGCAGGTTCAAATAAAAAAAGGAGCAACTTAGCTAGGGGTCATTCTCTGCATTTCTTATTGCAGGGGCCATAACTAACTTAGGGCAAGGGGTATCTATGGGATCTGTTCCATTTCCATTCGTTTCCATTTTCCTTATGCATAAGGGTGGTTTAATCCGTTCATGGTTTCTTATCCATGTTTTCCAAAATTTCCATGAGTTTTTCCATATTTCCATTATTTCCAAATTTTCCATGATTCCATATTTTCCATAATTTCCAGAGTTTCCATGGTTGCATGTTCTTCTAACTAACCAAGCGAGGGTTCTAAGAAGTTGGGGGGGGTCACAAAGTCACTTGGTCTGTTTGATGACTGGATAAGTCACCATAGGTCTTTAATATATCTTAGAATGCCAGTTCCAGGTTTCAATTTGTATATATGACTTGCTTTCCATTTTGTTTTGGTACCATCAGATTTGTTTGCATTCGTCCATTTCCATTCCAGTTGTTCATATTTGTGTTCTTTCTTTCCATCACACCTTTCTTTTAGTGTGTCTTTCCATGTAACTGGGTTTGTGTTTGTTGGGGGATGATGATGGGGGAGAGAACAGCTTGGTAGCAGAGCAGGATTCCACTGGTGAGGTTGTTGTGGCCAGAGAGCACACCATTCTTTCTTTTCTGGCCCATTTGGCCGGTCTTGGCACAGAAGAGAGGCTATGGGTGATGTGCCACATGAGGATGCCTCACCTAAGCTCTCAATAGGAGAGGGGTTTGTCTGCATTTCCACTTCCCTGTTCTCCACGCTGGCAAAAAAAAAAACATTGTGCGTTCTCACCTGAGCCTATAGAGCCATGCAGGAACCACCATCCCAGAACTGTTTGTACAGCCCAAGGGCC
>NC_085877.1:40597561-40602561 GCF_034702125.1 Engraulis encrasicolus
ACCCCGTCACCAGGGGTGTAGGACTCATTTGACGGCAGCTCTCTCTCTCTCTCTCTCTGTCTCCGGCTCTGTCTCTCTGTCTCTCTCTCTTTCTCTCTCTTTTTCCTCACCTTCAGTCACTCAACCTATCTTCTTCCTTTCTCCGTTCCCACCCTTCCATTCCCTCTCTTTTCCGGCTGCCACTAGGGGACGAGGACTCATTTGACGGGAGCTCTCTCTCTCTCTCTCTCTCTCTCTCTCTGTCTCCATCTCTGTCTCTCTCTCTCTCTCTCTCTCTCTCTCTCTCTCTCTCTCTCTCTGTCTCCATCTCCATCTCTGGCTCTGTCTCTGTCTCCGTCTCTCTCTCTCTCTCTCTCTCTCTCTCTCTCTCTCTGTCTCTGTCTCTGTCTCTGTCTCTGTCTCTCTCTCTCTCTCTCTCCCCCTCTCTCTCTCTCTCTCTCTCTCTCTGTCTCCATCTCCATCTCTGTCTCTCTCTCTCTCTCTCTCTCTCTCTCTCTCTCTCTCTTTCCGCTCCTTTCCGGCGGTCTCCATGGGTGTAGGACTCGTTTGACGGGAGCTCTTTGGGAGGCCTGACCACCCCCTGTTACAGTATGACGAGCAGCAGGAAGGAGGGGGCAATAGTGGAAGGAATATATGTGTGTGTGTGTGTGTGTGTGTGTGTGTGCGTGTGTGTGTGTGTGTGTGCGTGTGTGTTTGGCTGTGTGTGTGTGTGTGTGTGTGTGTGTGTGTGTGTGTGTGCGTGTGTGTGTGTGCGTGTGTGTGTGTGCGTGTGTGTGTGTGTGCGTGTGTGTGTGTGTGTGTGTGTGTGTGTGTGTGTCTGTGTGTGTGTGTATACTGCGAGAGAGAGAGAGAGAGAGAGAGAGAGAGAGCAAGAAAGAAAGACGGAAAAAAACTATGTCGGCTCTTTTTTGTGCTTTGTCATTGTTTTTCTGCATATCGAGCGACAACGGTCTGCAGTTTCACTTAGCTCTGTACAGTGGGTCGCGGTCAACTCTGACTGAAGCTTTTTATCCGATAATTCACTATGCACCACACCGCACCGCACCGCACCACACCACACCGCCCTCCTCTGGCCTCCCTTCCCATTCATCTTTCACTCTTGACAATTAAAACACGACTTAACACTGAGTCATTCAAAGGCTGATAACAGGCACACACACGCACACACACACACACACACACACACACACACACACACACACACACACACACACACACACACACACACACACACACACACACACACACACACACACACACACATATACACACACATGCTGACTCATGTAAAGGCGGATCTTGCCGCCAGCACACACACTGACAGCTTATGAAGACAGTTCTCACATATGCTTCCCCAAGGGTGATGTAGTTTATCACACACACACACACACACACACACACACACACACACACACACACACACACACACACACACACACACACACACACACACACACACACACACACACACACACAGGGGGGGGGGGATCAAATTGAGAACAACCAGGACCAAAAACTAGAGTTGTGAAGAGCTGAATACTAAAATGCAAACCTAGTTCTCTCATACATAAGACTTCTAGAGCAATGATTCCCAACCTATGTGCCGGGGCCCACTGGTGGGCCCTGAAGGTATTGCAAGTGGGCCTTAAAATAATTTTCCAAATATAATAATCATATTTTGGTGTGTGTTGTTGTTGATTTATTTGAGTTTTATTCATAATTGTGTCAGAGGTGGGCCCCGAACATTTTTTGACAATTTCGAGTTGGTGTCAAGTTGAAAAAGGTTGGGAACCCCTGTTCTAGAGGTTTTTTAGAACAACCAACCAGTACCAACAACCAGAGCTGTGATTTTACTTGGGATGTAAATAATAATCGGTTATGTATCGATGCATCAATCCTATGGCCAACAATCGAATTGTATCGTATCGTGGGGCATTCTTAAATAATCAGTAAGTATAAGTAATCAAATTGCTGGGCCCTGCCCAATACCCTATTGTAAATTCTGCAACATAATAGAAGTGGAAAAGTAACTGAAAAAAATGGAATGGAATCGTGTCGTATTGTGGGACATTTTTAAATATCGAAAATTGATTGAATCGCCGCCTACAGAAATCGGTATGGAATCATTTAATCCTGGATGCTGTGATTTACAGCCGAACACTGAGTCCCAAACCCAGTCCTCTTATAAATAGGACTTCTAGAAGTTTAGGGTTTTAGAACAACTAGTACCAAGGAGCAGAGCGGTGATTTAACAAGAGCTGAACATTGTATCCCAAATGGATTCAAATTCTGCTTAATAGTCATAGATGAATTTCACACACACTCTTTCCCATCATGCATGGAAGTTCAAATTTGCCTAAACTTATTTTTTGTCGCATATGAGTGTGAGCTGTTTCATTGGCCTGGGTCCACCCATATTCCTGTGACACACACCACATTTCTTGTTCAAGTCTTGTTGATAAACACATTAAAAGTGTATGTGGGCCAACTGTAATATACATGTGAAATGTACTCTGGGCCTGAGTTTGACATCCCTGTTCTTCAAATCTTGCTGAGTTGAAGCTTCAAGAGCTGAATACTGAATCCCAAACCCAGTCTTGTCATACATAAGACTTTTAGAGGTTTTAGAACAACCAGTACCAACAAGCAGAGTTGTGATTTTACAAGAGCTGAACACTGTATCCCAAATGGACTAAAATTGTTAAGTTTCAAGAGCTGAACACTGAATCCCAAACCCAGTCCTCTCATACATACACTTCTAAAGGCTTATGGTTTTAGAACAACCAGTACCAAGGAGCAGAGTAGTGATTTTACAAGAGCTGAACAATGAATTGCAAGCCCCGTTCTCTGTGAGTTGCAGCTCACCGTGCATAAAATTGGATCAGGTTGACATCATGTAGAATAGCCTGGTATAGCCCCAGAGGCTTGCACAAGCTCTTTCGCTGACTCATCAAATCTGTTATCTCCTCTCACATACAGACATACCGGTACTCTACATACAGTACAGCGGTGGTTCCCAAACCGGGGGTCGGGACCCTTTAGGGGGCCGCGGAGGTATTTCAAGGGGGCCACGGACAGAAAGCATGGAATATATTATTTTATGACCTTTCCATGCATAGCTTTAAAGGGACACTGTCCCATTTTTGGAAATAAGCTCATATTACACATCCCTTGAGTTAAATCATTGACTTTTACCTTTCTCCTGTACTTTCAACCGTTCTCTGAGTATGGCATTGCACATTTTTCCTCCAAGCTAGCCGTTAACATTGACTCCTATGAGACCAGTTAGCCGCCAGCTGGTCTCATAGTACTCAAGGTTAACTGCTAGCATGGAGGTAAATTTTGCAATGTCATACTCAGAAAACGGTTGAAAGTACAGGCGAAAGGTAAAAGTCAATTGTTTAACTCAAGGGGATGTGCAATATGAGCTTATTTCCAAAAATGGGACAGTGTCCCTTTAAAACCAGACTCAAGACGAGGCTGTTTGCAGATACTTTCCCCTAGCATCTTTAAAGGGACACTGTGCAGGAAATGGTCAAAAAAGGTACTGCAACTATGCTGCTCATTGAAACTGGGCTGCCTATTGCCAAATTTGATCTTTACATGAAAGTTTACCAAGTAATAAACAAATATTTTCTAGTATGGTCCAAGTACAGTAATTTTTGCAGCTAAAAATGGGTATTTTTGGAAATTCAAAATGTATGTATTTCATGTTTGAAAAGTGCAATTTTTCCAGTCATAATTAATACTTAAAATTTGATGCTGGTGGTAAATATTAATGTAAAAGGTAACATTAGTGAATGGGCAGCATGAATTCTGGAAATAAACAACAAAAAATCTCACACAGTGTCCCTTTAAATTATATGTTTTCATTCTTATTTTTATTTTACCATATGCTTTATCTTAATGTTTTAAATTTTATTTGACTCTAATTTCTTTCTTTCTTTCTTTCTTGTTTCCTTTCTTTTTGCATTTGTTTTTTGTGAAGCACATTGAGTTGCACCTGTGTATGAAATGCGCTATACAAATAAACTTGCCTTGCCTTGCCTTACATTGTTAGTAAAACTATTCACTTCAGTGGCCAATACATATTATATTTACCTTCTCTGTGATTTACATTAAAGTTTAAGAATAATGCATTTGGAAAATGGGAGTTATGAAATATATTATTAGTACACAGTAAATTCTGCAGGGCTCATTTAACACTTAGAGAGTTGATTTGACATCATTTGGACTTAAATGAACTCTCTAAGTGTTGAATTAACACCATAACATTTACTAGTACAGGTCCAAAAGGGGGTCACAGCTGAAAAAGATTGGGAACCACGTACAGTCCAGGTAGCCTGCGCTGTGCATGCAGGTTTGATTATGAACATAACTCACACGGCCATGGGAGTTTTTTGCAGTGAATATTAAACACACAGAAAAGGCTAGGAGTGTACCGTAGTGGGCATATGGGTTTGATTTGATAAAACAAAACAGGCCTATACAGGTAGGAAGTTAAACAGAAAGTAGTTTAAAGAATTTGGGTAGTGGAATATTTTCTGCATAGCGAGAGAAGAATGTGTAAGCACGCAGGCACGCACACACACACACACGCACGCACGCATGCAGGCACGCACACACACACACACACACACACACACTGAACTGCAGCTGTGCCATCGGTATGTATATTCTCAGCAGCTTCCATGATTCTAGAGCAAGGAGAACGGAGAAGTGAGAGGAAAAGCTAAGCAATATACCTATACAGGTAGGAAGTTAAACAGAAAGTAGTTGTTTAACCCATTGGCGCCTGAGCCAGTTTTTAGAAAAGGTCCCCAATGCCTCAGGGTTTTTTGAGATAAGAAAAATTGGTTGAAAACTCCAATGAAAAATTCAATATCTCAGCCTTTGGAACACATAGGGACATGGGACAAATTGCATTTAAAAGGTAAAATCATCTGCTTTCACGGGATTATGCTGATTCAGCATTAACACTAACACATATTCCTTAAAAA
>NC_085877.1:40630061-40632561 GCF_034702125.1 Engraulis encrasicolus
CCCTCCATCCAGCCCTCACCCACTTGGACAATAAAGACTCATATGTGAGAATGCTGTTCATTGACTTCAGCTCAGCATTCAATACCATAATACCACAACAACTCATCAGAAAACTGGACAAACTAGGTTTCAGCACCTCCCTCTGCAACTGGCTGCTGGACTTCCTGATGCAGAGACCACAAGCAGTACGAGTAGGGAATAACACCTCAAGCACCCTGACCCTGAGCACGGGGGCTCCGCAAGGTTGTGTTCTCAGCCCCCTGCTGTTCACGCTGCTGACACATGACTGCACAACGACCCACAGCACTAACCATCTAGTGAAGTTTGCGGATGATACAACACTGGTGGGCCTCATCACTAAGGGCGATGAGACCCACTACAGAGAAGAAGTAGACCTGCTGGCCAGATGGTGCAAAGACAACAACCTCCTGCTGAATGTCAACAAGACCAAGGAGATTGTTGTCAACTTTCAGAGGGTCCAAAAACAACTGCCACCACTGACCATCGACGGTGATGCTGTGGAGAGAGTGAGCAGCACCAAGTTCCTTTGGAGTGCACATCAGCGACGACCTCTCTTGGACCACCAACACTACATCACTGGCGAAGAAGGCCCATCAGCGTCTCTACTTCTTGCGCAAACTAAAGAAGGCAAGTGCTACACCCTCCATCATGACAACATTCTACAGAGGAACCATAGAGAGCGTCGTGTCCAGCTGCATCACAGTGTGGGGAGGAAGCTGCACGGAGAAAAACAGGAAGACACTCCAGCGTGTTGTGAACACAGCGAAGAAGATCATTGGAGTACCACTCCCCTCCCTGCAGGACATTTACACCGCACGCCTCACCCGAAAAGCACTGATGATCATCAAAGACACAAGCCACCCTGCACACAAACTGTTCAGCCTCCTGCCCTCTGGAAAGAGGTACAGGCGCCTCCGTTCCCGTACCACCAGGCTTGCAAGCAGCACGATGCATCAAGCAATCAAGATACTGAACACTCAACCCACTCTCCCTTCACTGTCAGCCTCTAGCCAGCCAGGCCACTGACAACGCTCCCCCCCCTCATCCCCACCACCATATCTGCGACTGAACATTCCACCTGCACTACTACATCTGTGACTGAACTTTCAACCTGCACTAACTCAAAACATACACATGCACACACACACACACACACACACACACACACACACCACACACACACACACACACACACACACCACACACACACCACACACACACACACACACACACACACACACACACACACACACACAACACACAAGCACACTGCACTTTCTGCACTAAACCCAAACATACACACACTGACACACAACTCATACTCACACACATACACACACACACACACACACACACACACACATACACAGGTACACACACACAGACGCACACCGCACTTTCTACCTGCACTAAACACACACACACACACACACACACACACACACACACACACACACACACACACACACACACACACACACACACACACACACACACACACACAAAACACATACAAACACACACACACACATACTGCTGCTGGTGTATTTAATAAAAACCTTTTTTTAATTATTTATTTCTTCAAATGCTACTATTACTATGTCAGAACGCTATAAAGGACTTTTAGAAAAAAGAACAACAAAATACCTCCTCTTAATGTATGTTCTCTACAAGTCTTCTGTTGTCCAGTCTTGCACTTTAAATGTCTGTATGAGCAATGTCTACGTCCATACTGTCTATGTCCATGTATGAGTACTGTCTATGTCTATACTGTCTATGTCCTTACCTAGATTAGTCTATGTCTGCATGGGAGAGCAAGAAACGCAATTTCAAATTCTTTGTATGACCAGTGCATGTAAAGAAATTGACAATAAACTTGACTTGACTTGACTGATTAAGGTCGTCTGGGGACTGATATTGCACTTTGAAAGATGATTCTCATCTAAAAAGCCAATTTAGTGCAACGCTAGCCTTAATCTTAGTCACCAAGGAGCCGCAGAGATATGCAAGTTTTAATCAAATGTTTGGACACAAGGGGTGTCATTTCTTTGGGGGGAGACTTGCTCCAGATTCGGCAGAATGTATACTCAATATTGTGATATTGAGAAGGTTGTGTGAAACAAAAATCTGGTGCAACTGAGCTTCCTTTTTAGAAGTAATAATTTGTGTGTGGACACGGGGATATGAGAGCAATACAATGCATACTGAGTCAACCGTGAACTTTAGAAGACACAGATCAGGACTGGGTTGTATGAAGTATGTAAAGCGAAGAGTTTATTTGCAAAATTGTGTATCCACCATTTTTGATTTTTGCATTTTATTATTGAAAATGACTCTTCAGAGGTCCTACCACCTATAGTGAATTCTCGCCATTCAAATATTTTCAGAACATACTTTTTCAAGCTTTTGCAATGCAATGAAATGCCAATTGGATTGTCAATTTCCCAACATTCTACAAAATGGAGATACACCATTTTGC
>NC_085877.1:40642561-40645061 GCF_034702125.1 Engraulis encrasicolus
GGCATGTGGTATTGTCCGAGGCTAGACCCACTCGCAAAAATAATTTTGGCCGCAGGTGGGTGGGGCTAGTTTATAGGCTAGTCACATTGTATTACATTACATTACATTACATTGCNTTTGGCAGACGNTTTTTAACCAAAGCGACTTTCAAAAGAGGACATAATCATAACCAACATCACTAGTTGAAGCAAAATGCACAGGAAATATACAGAACAACAAGTGCAGATGCAAAGAAGGGTTAGATAGTTGTTTTTTTAAGTAACGTAGAGTACAAACACATACACATCCACACATACACACAACCGATTTATAACCAAAGTGACTTACAATCGAGGACACTAGCAGATACAAAGTGCACAGGAAATATACAGAACAACAAGTGCAAATGCAAAGAAGGGTTAGTTTTTGTATTTGTTTTTGTTTTGTTTTGTAGAGTAAAGTAGAGTACACACACATAAACGTCATGTCAAGAGTCTGGCCTGGGGCTAGACCAGCTCAAGCACTAGTGTAGTAGATAGTAGATAGTCATGAAAGAGCACCTCTCACGCCATCTCACTCATCTCCTACTCTATGCACTCCTCCCTTCACATACAGTGCGAATGATAAGTATTTTAAAACATAAACCCATTAATACAGACAAATCTCCTAATCTCCTAGAATACACCTACCGTTACTACTATAGATTGATCATGTCTTTATTAGTGGGTAAAGCAACAAAATCAGCGAGGATCAATAACTGATGACTCTCACTGTAGCTTGCCGTTCTCTATTTGACTTTTCTCTATTTCTTACCCCAATTCCTCCCCCCCTTTCTCCAACTCTGTCTTTCACTGTTCCTTCCTTCTTTCCTCTCTTATCACTTTTTCTTTCTTTTTTTCCTCTCTCCTTCTCATGTCTTCCTTGTTCGATTCGTACTGCCCTGACATGGATGTTGCAGACTGTGTGTGCGTGTGTGTGTGTGTGTGTGTGTGTGTGTGTGTGTGTGTGTGTGTGTGTGTGTGTGTGTGTGTGTGTGTGCGTGCGTGCGTGCGTGCGTGCGTGCGTGCGTGCGTGCGTGCGTGCGTGCGTGTGTGTGTGTGCCTGTGCTCATGACCCAGATTCAGGGTTCGTCCGAGCGTGACAGACACTCCGGAGTGGACAGGTGTGTGTGTGTGTGTGTGTGTGTGTGTGTGTGTGTGTGTGTGTGTGTGTGTGTGTGTGTGTGTGTGTGTGTGTGTGTGTGTGTGTGTGTGTGTGTGCACATGTGTGTGTGTGTGTGTGGTGAATGTTCTTAGAGTAGGCAAGTCATGTGGGAAAGAGCCTCTCTCTCTCTCTCTCTCTCTCTCTCTCTCTCTCTCTCTCTCTCTCTCTCTCTCTATCTCTCTCTCTCTCTATCTCTCTCTCTTTCTCTCTCTCTCTCTCTCTCTCTGTGTGCGTGTGTGTGTGTGTGTGTCCGTGTGCGTACACCTCTGTGTGTGTGTAGTTGTGTGCATACTTGCATGTGAACGTGTGTATCCTTATATCTGTGTGTGGGTCATTCTACGATTCGTGTGCGCTTTTAGGTCCGTGGACTTAATTTGCCAATTCCACTAACTATTAACTGCATCCAATGATGTTTTGGACATTAGCACACATTTATCTGTCATATAATACAAACAGTCAAGACATAACATTATTTCCCTCTGCAAGAATGAATAATTAATACTGGTTTTGGGTGTTTTCATGCCGACCTGTTTTCCAAATATCAGATTCAGTCTTCATATTAGCATGTGAAGAAACTTGTTTTGCCCAAGACGATTGCAAATGTTGATTCACAGTAATCATCACAATATGACAAAACTGTCAGAAAGACCATTGTGCTTTCCGTTATACATTAAATTTGCCATTTTGTGTGTGTCCACGAAAACTGTCTTAACCGTGTCACAGTCTGAAACCCCCTCCATAAATCAGTAAGGGTTTGGTCTTAGGCCATATGAATATCATAATGTGGTGTCAAATCCTCTTTGTCAGGATATGGGAAGACTTTTTTGTAAGTTTTGAGCTCCATTCTTCCATAATTTAATCCATTCTTTTTCATGTGCCCATAGCGTGAAAATTGTCCGTCAACTGTGTTATCAACATATTCATATGAATCTGAATTAGAAATCACATGTAGAAAAACACAGATAAAGCATACAAATACATGAACTGATGAATGTGTTGTGGTGGCACTTCTGAGGTCCTCAGTTAGCACAACGCCATGAAAATGACTGAAATGTCAAGCCGTGTTACTGTCAATGGTGTTGCGCATCAGCTATGACAGTTGAGGAGGACTATGCTTTTGCCCATTTGTCTCCATATTGATAGACAAACAAACAAAATAATAATGTTCAAGGGAAATGGGTTTGTCTGCTCTGTTTTTTCTCCTCCTTTTTTCTCCGACTTGTTCCCCTTCACTGTTGACCGTAACACAGTTGAGTAACAAGGTTGACTGTTTTGAAAGTGTTTTTGTGCTATTGCTCGCTTATGTGTTGGAAAAATC
>NC_085877.1:40650061-40652561 GCF_034702125.1 Engraulis encrasicolus
ACAGCCCACTGCTCTCACACACACAGGATTCAAACAGTGGTCTCACATAAACCACATCACGGCGGATGCTCAATGGAAGACACACACACACACACACAGGATTCAAAACATGGTGTCATATAGACCGCTGAGCACCACGGCGAACAAACTGGTGTGATAGCGTTTGTGATAAGCACCGGATTCTCGTGCAAATGTAGGCCTACATCTACTTGTACGAGGCTATGGCAAACGATGTGGGACAAAGGTGTGGCAGGAAGCGAATGTCAACATTTAAACATAGATTACTACACAAGCTTCGATATGGTCACCAAATATTTTGGGACTGTCCTTTATGTTATGCCTACACTTTGGAATTAGATCAGAGTCTTGTAGTTACACGGGTATATTTGATTTACCTCAACGGCACCCTGTAGCCTACTCAACTTTACAAATAGTTACAGGGCACATGAGAATCCTGTTCAGATCACAAAAGCTACCACCACACCAGAGAGAATCACGGCGGATTCTCTCTCTCCCCACGGGTCTCACAAACACAGGCTTCACACACATAGGAAACACTGATCTTACCTTTATCTCGTACATCAGGTCCATGCGCCGCTCGTTTCCTTCACTTTGGCGTTGCGCATGCTAACGTTGCTTTAGCCGGTGCTGTCCATCCAAAGCCACATCTATTCGAGACGCCCCAAACGTCCAAAGCAATTTGGCATTGAATATGAATATGAGTAGCCGCGAGGATTTGTGTTTCGTGAGGCTCCTTAGTCCTTAGTAAATTGTTAAGTCAATTCCATGCGAATGGTCTTCCACACATTCTCGCCGGTTGCAAACGGGACACAGGGGAAACAAAAAATAGTTTCTGTTGTAGAACTCACTTTGAAATGATCGGGTAGTTATAACCTTCTGACCACCTGCAGTAGCAAACCCTTCAGCTCTGTCGGTCCTCCATTCTTTATCACATATTTTCCTCTTGGAAATCCAACTTTGAGAATGCTCTTGGTTTCGTTATGAAATCCACTTGTAGCAGACAAAGTGAACAAGCTAGCCAACAACACCGACTGGCTGTGAACTTCAGATTCGCTATGACGTAACTGGCCAGCAATACTCTCAATGCCAGAAGGAGTCTGCGGCCAGGCTACTGCTGGCCTCACCACTGTATATTTCAGTGGGCGTTATGCCAAAGCGTTCAGAGTAAAGAAATGATAATCACACGTAGAAAATAGTAGAACATTATCAGGAATTGAGGGCACAACATACATACTTCTATTAAGTGTATAAAAACGTTTAATACAATATTACCAGGTTGCATTCACAGAACGAGCAAAATGGCGCATGCGCTGAAGCTTGTTAACGAGGGATTGCGCAATCCGGGGTGAGGCCAGTTCAGAGTTGCCCCAAATTCACCGTATTCGGAGCAATTTGACATGAAATGGGCAAATATTATGATTTTGGCCACGGAAATGATTGAAAATGAGTGAAACTGTTCAAATACTGCTCAAATGGTAGTTATGGTGCAGATGCTCGAAAACAATAGCTGTTATTGTTACTATTATTCACATTTACTGCAGCTCATCATTCTCAGGTCTGGCTGGTGAGGCCGTGCCTCCCCTGCCGTATTGGAGTGCACGTGCCTGACACACACACACACACACACACACACACACACACACACACACACACACACACACACACACACACACACACACACACACACACACACACACACACACACACACACACACACACACACACACACACACACACACTCACTCCCTTCCCTTTATAAAATGTGCCTTTTTGTAAGTGAGAGGGAGAGAGAGAGAGAGAGAGACAGACAGACAGACAGACAGACAGAGAGAGAGAGAGAGAGAGAGAGAGAGAGAGAGAGAGAGAGAGAGAGAGAGAGAGAGAGAGAGAGAGAGAGAGAGAGAGAGAGAGATGAAAATGGGCTCATTCGAGCAATTTACCATGTAAAAGTTCATAAAAGAAGGTTACATTAGTGAATGGGTAGCATGAATTCTGGAAATAAACTACTAAAAATATTACACGGTGCACCTTTAAAAATGAAGCCTTGGCCCTGCCGTGGCTCAGTCGGCTGGGCACCGCACTGCTACACCGGAGAGAGTAGAGAGAGAGACGCTCCATAGAGGTGGATTAAGTGATAGTGGGGTGGTGGGTGAGAAATGTAAGACTCTAAGAATGAAACTCCAGTCAAGAGTTATACCAGAGAGAGTAGAGAGAGACAGGTTCCATTGGCCCATTGTTTCCGGGTTCTATTATTGGGGGGAAATGCCCCTTTAGGCAGCCCTAGGCAGACCTGAGGACTGTTCTATTCAATGCTAGGAGCATTATGACACGGCCCTTTAGGCAGACCGGAACCTGGTCATGTCAGGTGCCCATAGAAACCTATTATGTTGGCATATCTCTATACTTAAAGAATCTCTGGCTACACTGGCTACCTGCTTGGTTCGATTCCGGCCTGATGCCATTCGCCGAGCCTCCACCA
>NC_085877.1:40665061-40670061 GCF_034702125.1 Engraulis encrasicolus
AGAATTATAGGCATAGGTTAAGTCTGCCAGGATGGATAGCCCATCTGAGTGTTTTTGGGTGTGTTATTATTTTTGAGAATAGCTGTGTAAATCAAGGGAAAATAATGAGTACGTCTATTCTAAGATAAAGTCCACGAAAATAGACTTAATATGGCCGTTAAACACTGCAGGAACGTTAAGAACGAACGTTATTTTTCGTTCCGAACCGGTTCAGGAACAATATTTTTGTGGGGGAACGATTGCAAGAACGAAAACGTTAAACTGAAACTTGCCTGAACCGTTCGGAACGGAACGTTTGAAAAATAATTTCGTTTTCAAGCCCTGGTTTAGAGGTGCACTGCGTTGGGTTGTGGCCAGAGTAGGTATTGCAGCTATGCTGCTCACTGAAACTTTGCTGCCAATTTCAATCAAATTCAATCTTTTCATGAATATTTACGAAGTACTAAACTAAGATTTACTGGTGTGACCAAAGTACAGTACGTTTTGTATCTATGTCTGGAAATTCAAAATGTCGGACATGTGTTTTCTGTATGAAAAAGGCACTGGAAAAAGGCACTTCCCCTGTCATAATGAATCTCATGGCGGCGGTAAATATTAATGAACACTTTAACATTTGTGAATGGGCAGCATGAGTTCTGGAAATAACCTAAAAGAAATATTACACAGTGCACCTCCACCCATTTGCATTAGGCTTTCCATTGCTAGACACCCAGTCACACTTTTGAATGGTCGTGCAACACTCTCTCAATTCCCCCTGAGACAGGAGAAATCCGTATTCACCTCTTAACACTTCCTCCTACAATGATGTAAAAACTTTCATTTTGCATCATTGTCGGAGGAAGAGTAAGAGAGGTGGATATCTGTTGAGACTACAAGCCTTTTTCCCACCCTTTCAACCCGCGCTAACAAAACAAGCCTATCACAGATCTGTGTGCCAGTGCTTTTGAAATCACTGGCACTGAGGCTCCAGTAAGTCACTGGCAGAGCTTCCTTGGTGTGGCCTGTGGAACTTAAGCATGGGGATTGTTTTCACAAATCCACAAGCACTAAAAAGTCATCTTCTGCCTTTTCTCGGCCAAGAAGGCACCTAATTAGTCATTTTTGCGACTATTCTACTACATATATGACCCACGCTCAATACATATTCATGTCTCCACCGGTGGAATGCCCCTTTAACGAGGCAAAACAACATTGGACATGAAGTCAGTCTCTTTTCTTTCTTTTCTTTCATGTTGGATCCATTTGTCTTTTTGATTTGATGTTCTTTCATGCTCGGCCTCCCTTTGGTCAGTGCAACCATTTTTGGGGGGGTTGTCGGGAGAGTACAGGGAGTCTGTCTTTTTTGTTTGTTTTTCATATTTTACGGCCAGCTTGTTCTTTCTGCATCTTTTTGATTCCATGTTCTTTTATTTCTTCATATTTTTCTTCCCTTTGGTCATGCAACCAGTTTTTGTCTGAAATACAATGTGAAAAATAGCAATCTATCTGTCTTTTTTGTGTGGATCGACCACCAGAAATGCATTGTAAAAGATAGCAATGCAAAGCAAAGGATATCTGTCTTTCCCTGTGTCCTTCTGTCTGATCTGTTTGTTCTGTCTTTCCAGTATAAGTTTGTCTGTCCTCTCTCTCTCTCTCTCTCTCTCTCTCTCTCTCTCTCTCTCTCTCTCTGTGTGTCTCTCTCTCTCTCTCTCTGTGTGTCTCTCTCTCTCTGTCTCTCTCTCTCTCTCTCTCTCTCTCTCTCTCTCTCTCTTTCTCTCTCTCTCTCTCTCTCTCTCTTTCTTCTCTCTCTCTATCTCTCTCTCTCTCTCTCTCTCTCTCTCTCTTTCTCTCTCTCTCTCTCTCTGTCTCTCTCTCTCTCTTTCTCTCTCTCTCTCTCTCTCTCTCTCTCTCTCTCTCTCTGTGTCTCTCTCTCTCTGTGTCTCTCCCTTTCTCTCTGTCTCTCTGTCTCTCTCTCTCTCTCTCTCTCTCTCTCTTTCTCTCTGTCTCTGCCTCTGTCTCTTTCTCTCTCCCTCTCTCTCTCTCTCTCTCTCTCTCTCTCTCTCTCTCTCTCTTTCTCTTTCTCTCTCGCTGGCTCTCTTCACTCTGTCACTGAGACTAATCAAAAGATTGCCTCTCGTCAAGGAGTTGGTTACCATGGTGACAGTCTAGTCAGGTACACATGAACAAATGGCCAGTGTTTTATTTGAAGAAGAAGAAGAAGAAGAAGAAGAAGAAGAAGAAGAAGAAGAAGAAGAAGAAGAAGAAGAAGAAGAAGAAGAAGAAGAAGAAGAAGAAGAGTTAGGTGAGGAGAGATGAGAGTTGGAGGCTTGAGCAGATAAGAGGTGAGAAGAGGATAAACAATAAGAGATAAGCCGCTCACTACCTGTTGTTGCCTTCAAGGCTGAAATAATAGGAACAGGAAAGTTTACAATTTGAGTTTACTTCAATTAGATTTAAATTGCATCTTTGTGAACCAAACAGACATGGGTAAGCTGTTAGGGCGTCTGACTTGTAGCCCAAAGGTTTACCCCTTGCACGGGTGAGGCATAAATGCAAGTTCATTGTGTGCAGTGCACAGTGAACAATTGTGTGCTCTGGATTGCTGTGTCACAATGACAATGGGAGTTGGAGTTTCCCAGTTAGGCTTTCACTTTCACTTCACCTCAATAGTGGTTCTGTATAACACTGACTTCTGGCTTGGGACTGTGGAATTAACATATCTAAAGGACTTCAAGCACACTATGCCAGGGCCAAGCTGGGGTTGGGGACTTTGGTATAAATGTGTCAGGAGAAGACAGGCTTGATACGCGTTGTAGGTTCTTACTGTCGTTATTGGAACTTAAGCTTGACGCTCGTCAGACTCCCTTCAATCAAAAAATAAATCCACGAGTCCACTTCTTGATTGTAAGTGTTTATATGAAAACTTAACGCAACATTACAAAAACATGAAATCTTTTCACTAAATGAAGTCTAAGTCCAAAAGAGAGCCCGAGGGCGAGGTAAAAAAAAAACTATTGTTCTCCAATCTCCTTCTGATTCCTACTGACCACGTTCCCCTGGCATGAAGATGAATCTCCTCCAAAGCCTGGTTTTTAGATGTCACAATAAAAGTCATATCTTACTCACACAATATCAATGAACTGTACATATGTTAATAGCATTTTTAAATATTTTTAAAATCCTTTTGAATCATGAAATAATAACAAATGTTAATCATAATTATGAATTAGCATATTTTTAAATAAAACATATTCTAACTAAAATGAACTGCATTTAGGCTCCTACACGCGTTCTGTATATCTGTCTACCTCAACTCACTATTAGCTGTGTTACATGTGTCTTCAAATGTCCATGTCGATAGGGGCATTATGTGTGTTTATTTATGTAAGCTACTTGACACCTTAATTTCCCCCTGGGGATCAATATATTTACTCTACTCTATCATGACTCAGGCTGTGATGGAAGAAATATGCGTATCAGTTCACCGTAAAATGTTTGTCGCATGCAAACCAATTCCAATTTCAAAAAGAAGATTGGGTAACGCTTTAGAATAAGGTTCTTCTAATAAGTGTTTATAGTCACTAGTAAGCAGGTAGGAATACCCTTACCAGTACCCAATAACATGCTTATTAACTTTGTTAACATCTTATAAGCTGCTTATTATGTGTTTATAGGGGTTTATTTTTTTTGTCTTATTATTTAAATCGGTACACATATCCATCTTGATATGCTGACTAATACTAGATATGGAGGCGTCGCAAAAAACCCTACATTTTCAAGATGGCTGCCATGTGTACCGATTTTCATGCTTTTACTCAAATAAAGTTACTCATCAGATGTTAACAACGTTAATAAGCATGTTAACAAAGTTAATAAGCATGTTATTAGGCACTTGTAAGGGTATTACTACCTGCTTACTAGTTACTATAAACGCTTATTAGAAGAACCTTATTTTAAAGCGTTACCGAAGATTGTTTCCAACCACACCATGCAACCTAACACTCAAGAGCTGCAGTTTTGTTACTGCTGTCTTAACTACCCTTCTGTTTGTCACATGAAAACCTATTGCACACTCCAAAAAAATCAAAAAGAGTAAACTTTCCAACCGATGGATCACTCCGAGCTTCTAAAAACTCACTAGCTGACATAATGTGTGGGTGTGTGGGTGTCTGTCTGTTCTCGTCCCAGACAAGAGAACTCTGTCTCATACAGCCACAATTTTGTGCCATCTGTCCAGCTGATAAGTTAGTACCCACCAGCAATGGCAGTATCAGTAGTAGCAGCTGCTACAAATCAGACTGTTTTTATACAAGTGCTGTACCAAGTCAAACAAACTACCTACTTCAACAATAACAACGTATCTTTGGAAGGGTTTTTTTTGCATTTTGAAAAGTTGTTTCATGTCTTAACTATGTGTAAGTTTAGTAGTGAGGGATGAGGACATTTTTCTGACTTCAGACACGGCAACTGTCTGTCTCTGTTTTGATGAGTAGAGTTTCACTACTGCAGTAGTGGAGTAGTGCTTGAACTACTTTAAAACTTTCTGGAAGGGTTGAGAAGAATGTGTGTACATGTACAGGTAAATTCCCCCTGTACATGTACAGGTAAATTCCCCCTGTAGCAACGCAGGGTTAGCGGTCTGGCCAGGGCCGGATTAAGATGAACTGGGGCCCCTTGGCTACTGGGCGCTTTGGGGCCCCCCGGAAATCATATTTCGCAACAAATTTACATAGAGAGTGTCATATAATTACAAGCCGGGAATTAAAAACAACATGTCTACTACTCTACTCAACAGACAGATTCATTTTTCAATATTACTTCTTGTCAATTCTGCAATTTTTCACTTTTGACCAATCAGGAGCCCCCTGGCACGTAGGGGCCCCTAGGCTGCAGCCATATCTAGCCTGTGCATTCATCCGACTAGCGGTCTGGCAGTGCATGAGGCAAGAGGACAGTTCCCATGGTTCAATGAGGGGTTCAGGGTGTGTGTGTGTGTGTGTGTGTGTGTGTGTGTGTGTGTG
>NC_085877.1:40690061-40697561 GCF_034702125.1 Engraulis encrasicolus
TATATTATATTATATTATATTATATTATAGGCTATTATATTATATTATATTATATTATATTATATTATATTATATTATATTATATTATTGTGACAAAGGGTCTGACTATGTGCCAGGCTGATATTGTATTAGACTAGAATCAGCCAATCAGAGAGCGCCTCCTCCGTGCAGGCACGTGAACGATGTCTGTCTCAGTAATATTCCAGAAAGTTTGGAGCGAGGTCGCCATGTTTTACAGCTCTAAACATGTTGCTTAGTTAGCAGTTTATTTCTTTACCTTGTGTCTTGTGTGCGTCCAGAATCGTAAGTACACCTGCTTATTTGTTGTTTATATGTTTCATTGTGTAGTATTACGCAGGATTTGTGTAGACAATGTTTGATTTCAATCGCGGAAGTAAACTTTTACCGCGAGTTATTATGCGCGAGGTAACCGCGAGTTTACAATGTTACAGTTTATCTGCCGTCGTGATATTCTGTATATTCATGCTTATAGGGTTGAGATATGTGTATAACGTATATTTGTAATGATTATTGAGTAGATCAGTGTTTCCCAACCTTTTTTGTGCCAAGGCACACTTTTTCCCTTGAAAAAATCTCGCGGCACACCACCAACCAAAAATGATGAAATAATGAAAACAAATAATTCTCTGATAAGAATGACTATATTGTTAATATAGGCGGCTACAAAGTGTCTTGAATAGCAATCAAATAAACACAAAACTGTATTGTTTTAGTCATATTTTATATTTCCTCTTTCAAATAAAAAGTGCACTTAATGTTCACTTCTTAAAGAAGCTATAAACTTCAAAGTAGGCCTACAATTTACAAATTGTTATTCTGTCCAAAAGCATTCTATTAGCAGGAATAGGCCTACAGAAAATAATGCTTATTCTGACAGTAGCAACATTTGGGAAATATTTCACTGAAGATGCATATGTACAAATATCAATCTCTGTATATTTTACTCACTTAATCTTAATGTGAAACCTATGCGTCTTTCACCTTTGGCTAAGGCCTGCCCTAAAATGCCGTTTAACCACAATCACAACGCTGTAAAAGGACGAGGTCGGTCAGAAGAAGTCGGACAGTTTGACAGCGCTCCATGAACTCAAAGCGGAAATCTCATTTCTCGTTTTCAAATGCAAGATATTACGGTCATATTATTATTAAAAACTTTGGAAATTGTGCCTGGTGTGTTTGTGACAAAGGTGCAAAGTTTCCCCGCGAGGTAACAGGAGGTAATCGCTTTCCCCTTTCCTTAAAACCGGGCTATATTATGCTTACCGGCAGTTGGATAGTCTGGCTTGAAGGCATCCTCACACTCGACTCGACTAGAAAGCACGCGGAGTCGCGGACCAACAAACTACGTTGTGTGCTCAATCATGCCACCACCTCCCTCGTTTAACTTTTCAGTAAGGTTGTAAGCAAAACACAAATCTGTTTCGGGGTAGGGTTTTGGTTTTCTGACCTAATTAATGAAGAAACAGCGCTAGCAACTATCAGTCACGTCTGAGGATTGTTTTGACTAGCAGCTGATTTTTTGTTAGGGCTACTGAGGATACATCAATGCAATTCGCTACCTGCTGCCACCTAGTGATAAGGAATTATTTCATGATTAGGACGCCAGTCAACAGCAGACACTAGGCTACTAGAAAATGGCATAGGCATTATTTGCTGAAAACGATTAATTAGAAAAAAAATAAAAAATCCCCAAGAATTTTCCACGGCACACCTGACGATCTCTCACGGCACACTAGTGTGCCGCGGCACAGTGGTTGGGAAACACTAGAGTAGATTATGAGGGGAAACAGTGCCATTTTGACCTGCTATATTTCTGACTATTAATGGAGCATTTGTGTTTAGCTTATTGGAAGCTATGCTATTTTCATATCTATCTGTGAAGCTATATGGATGCTAGTTTCTTATTTAGCACTGTATTTAGAAGTAATTATTCTCCTCTGTCATTTCTGTTTCCCTTTCAGAAACCACACACATATACAGATAATGACACAACTGTGTAATTACTGATTTATTATTTAATAAAACCCAATCCCTCTGGAACATCTTCTTCTTCAAGTGCATTCTTACCGATGCCCCACAGTGGCTACAACTTTCCGTAAAGAACTATCATTCATCATAACAAATTGGAGGCCCCAGCGAGGATAGTGTAGTCACTGTGGATTATTGAAGATGTTCCCAGACCAGAGAAGGAGCCCGCCACCTGCAGATGTGCGCCCCCGCCGTACAGTAAGGCAGCCAGCCTGGATGGACGACTATGCCGTCTCCCTTCCAGCCCTACAGCGGTCCAACTATCCCCCTCATGATGCAGCTTACTTACCAGGGCGACAGCGCTATCATAGCATGGAGGGAGCTTCAGAGAGATTCGCCAGGATGACGCCTCTCACACCTCCAGCTCTGAATGAAGAGTATGGTGCAGCACAGGCATCAGGAATACAGCACTCTGCCTACTTACCTGAACCAGCTGCCCCTCTCTACCAGAGCACACCTGCTGTGCCACAAAGTCAGCACATCACTGGAGCTGCTCCTGACGTCATGGCTTTTCTGCATAGAATTGTGGAAGATAACCAGCGCATGCAGCAACAGATGTCGGACCTGCACAGGCGTCTCGACACCAGCGCTGCCCTGCCGCACTTACCGCCTCAGTGGCCATCTGCCCCTCCTCCTTCTCTGCAGAGGTCTGCCCCACATCCAACACTGCGTCCTATTAAGCAAGAAAATGACTGGTCCCAGTCCTTTGGACCGCCACTGCCACCTCAACCCAGCGCATATGTGTTGCCTACAGGAGATGACGGTGATTGGCCACTTCCTCCACCTCCAATAGCAGAGGAAGCGGAGCAGCCAGCCTCTCCGGCGAAGGACTTAGTGGAAGAACTTACAGGGAAATGCACCCAATTCAGCCGCGCCCAGTGCTGCCTCAACCTCCACCGCCAGTACCCAGGGTACCAACACCAGAGTATTGTCAACCATACACTCCAGCAGAGTCAGAGTTTGGTGAGCCAATATCTGCCCCCCAGAGGGAGAGTGTGTACCGTGGGCCAAAGGCAAAAATCCCTCCATTCACCAAAGGTGACCCAAGGGAGTTCGCGAGGCTGAAGGATGCACTGGAGAACCTGCTGCCAAGGGACGCAACAGAGCGTTTTAAGTTCCAGATACTGGTCGATCACTTAAAGTATGAAGACGCTCTGCTCATCGCCGACTCATACACCAACTCCCCTCAGCCCTACACGGATACCATGGCCAGCCTAACAGAGCACTACGGACAGCCACACCAGCTGGCCCTCAGACACATAGCGGACCTGATGGATGCCCAGAGTGTTGCACACGGCGACACCAAAGGCTTCAAGAGATTCGCCCTCCAAGTAAGATCGCTGGTAGGCCTGTTGAATCAGCTTGGTGAGAGTGGACAGACCGAGCTCTGCTGTGGCTCACACGTATCCAGGCTCCTGTCGAAGTTACCTCACGACAGGAGAGCGGAGTTCAAGAGATTCCTTTACCCGCAGCGCATCACCATACCTACCCTCCTGCACTTCTCTGACTGGCTCAATTACGAGTTGAAGATGCAGCAGTCTATGTGTGAGCCTCGGGACCATGAGGAGAAAGGCAAGGCAAAGTCCAGGACTGACCGTCGTCAAGACAGCAAGGGTGCCAAAGTCACTAGCATCTTGCACACCACGGATCAGCCTGAGAATGTCCCAGTAGCAGCCACGCCAACCTCCAATGCCAAGCCGGCAGAGAAAACTGCATATTGCCCATTCTGCAACAACAACCAGCACTTCCTTGATCATTGTGCTAACTTCAAGCTGCTCACAGTGGAGCAGAAGATGGCGTGGATCAAGGCGAACAAAAGATGTTGGTGTTGTGCCAGGCTGCACCAGGCCGCTCAGTGTCGTCTGAAGATGCAGTGTCACAAGTGCAAAGGCAAACACCTGCAGGCCTTGCATGACGTGAACACCAAGTCTGCCCCGCATGATGGGAATGCGAAGCCTGCCACAGAGAACCTAACCTGCTTTGTCAGCACACCCACCGTCAACGACGTCTTGTACTTGGACAGGCGGTCAGGCTGCAATCAGGTACTCCTGAAAGTGAGTAGAGTGTTACTGCAGAATGGCCCTCACGCCCTAGAGACGTATGCCATCCTAGATGACGGTTCGGAGAGGACCATTCTACTCCCAGCTGCTGCCCACAGCCTCAAGCTCACAGGCCAACCCGAGGACCTGGCCTTGAGGACAGTCCGCCAAGATCTCAGAGTCCTACATGGCACCACTGTGTCGTTCTCCATATCGCCAGTGGACCAGCCAAAGAAGTCCTTCAAGATACAGCGGGCTTTTACAGCTGAGCAGTTGAGTCTGGCCGAACACTCGTACCCGGTGGAGGCTCTTCAAAGGAAGCACAAGCACCTGAGAGGGATCCCGCTCAAAGCTCTAGATAGAGTGCGCCCTCTTCTCCTGATCGGGTCTGACCACCCTCACCTCGTCACCCCAGTGGAACCAGTGCGCCTAGGACCCCCTGGGACTCCAGCAGCGGTGAATACGAGGTTAGGCTGGACACTACAAGGGCCAGTTGTGCAGAGGAAGACGCAGCCCACTGAACAGAGTTGCATGCACCTGTCAACCTTCTCCCCCTCTACTGAGCTCCTGCAGAGTGTTGAGAGATTGTGGCAGTTGGATGTTCTCCCCTATAGGAGTGAGAAGCTGGTCACTCGCTCCAGGCAGGATCAGGATGCTATCCACCTGTTGGAAGAGAAGACCACACGCATCAACATTGATGGTATCCAGCGATACGCTACTCCACTCCTACGGGTGAAGAATATGCCACAGCTGCATGCACCCAAAGAAGCCGTGCTGGCTAACCTTCGCAGCACAGAGAGACGCCTCTCCAAAGACCCAGAGCGTGCAGCGGCGTACTGTGCAGAGATTGACAAGTTGGAGAAGGCATGCTACGCAGTTAAGGTGCCAGAAGAGGAGCTCAAGAGTGCAGCAGAATCGTGGTACATACCGCATCACATGGTGTCCCACAACGGCAAGAACAGGATTGTCTTCAACTGTTCATTCCTGTACAAAGGAGACAACCTGAACGAATTGCTGCTGCCAGGCCCTACTCTGAGCTCCAGCCTGATCGGCGTCCTACTGCGCTTCAGAGAACATGCCGTTGCAGTAAGCAGCGATATCAAGGGCATGTTTCATCAGGTGAGGCTACTCCCCGAAGACAGGCCCTTGCTTCGCTTTCTGTGGCGCAACCTGGAGACAGAGAAACCACCGAACACCTACGTCTGGCAAGTCTTGCCATTCGGCACAACATATAGCCCCTGTTGTGCTACCTTCGCGCTGCAGAAGCACGTCTTTGACCAAAGCCAGCAAGATGAAGATGTTCAGTTGGCCATAGAAAGGTCGTTCTATGTCGATAACTGCCTCCAGAGTATTCCCTCCGTGGACGAAGCTCGACAATTCGTAGACAAGGTCACCTCACTGCTGGCCTCTGGAGGATTTGAGCTGTGTCAATGGCCAAGCAACGTCCCTGACTCGATCAGCCATTTGCCGAAGGAAGCCAGGTCAGAGAGCAGCGAGCTATGGCTCAACGAGTCCAGTGCTGACCCACAGGAGCTAGCTCTAGGGCTCCGTTGGCTCTGCAACTCGGACACCTTGAGGTACAAGTACCGAATGCCAGACCATCCTATACCCACCATGAGGAACATTTACAGAGTCCTGGCCCGCTTGTATGACCCCTTGGGATTCATTGTCCCTTTCACAACACGAGCCAAAGTCCTGGTGCAGCACTTGTGGGACAAGCGAAGGGAGTGGGATGATCCCTCACTTCCTGAGGATGTGCTGCAACCCTGGCTGGAATGGGAAGAGGAGCTGCAGCATCTCTCAAAGATCTCCCTACCCCGGTGCTACGTGAGCCATGAGCTAGACATCTCAACCTGCAAGAGAGACCTGCATGTCTTTGCAGATGCGTCCAAAAAGGCATACGGGTCTGTAGCCTACCTGAGAACGAAGAGTCCTGATGACCGCGTGGAGGTGTCCTTCTTATCTGCAAGATCCCGAGTGGCCCCAAAGAAGCAGTTGTCAATGCCCCGGCTCGAGTTGTGTGCTGCGTTGACCGGAGCTCAGCTGGCTTCCCTACTACAGCGAGAGCTCACATTGCCCATCGGTGAAGTCGTGCTGTGGACCGATTCCACCACAGTCCTTACCTGGTTCCGTTCTGACTCCTGCCGCTATAAAGTGTTTGTGGGGAAACGAGTAGCCGAGATCCAGGACCTGACTGATGTCCACACGTGGAGGTACGTGGATTCGGCCAATAACCCAGCAGACGACATCACACGAGGCAAGACGCTGCTTGAGTTGAGCCAGGACAGCAGGTGGAACAAAGGACCCGGTTTCCTGCAGCAATCACCAGAGTTCTGGCCGAAGACACCTGCCACAGTGGAGCTGGAGGACACTGCTGAGATGCGGAAACCTACAGTCTGCTGCCTCAACATGACTACTCAGAGATCATCGCCTTCTACTGCTCACCAGTTCTCCTCTCTCAAAGACATGGTCGAAGCTGTTGTGCGATCCCATCACGGGGCGGCCACTGACCAGGCCAGTGACTCGGCTGAGGACTACAGGGATGCGGAGCGAGAAGTCCTGAGACAAGCCCAACAGGAGAGCTTCCCGGAGGAGTTTGACCTGCTACGTGCCGGCAAGCTAGTGTCAACGACCAGCCGGCTACGTGCTCTAGCCCCAGAGTATGATGACACTGTGTGCCTCATTCGTGTCGGAGGGAGGCTTCGCCGCAGCGACCAACTGGACCTGGAAGCCATCCACCCAGTGGTCCTGGACCCTCAGCACAAAGTCACCAGGCTCATCATTCAGGACGTCGACGAGAGTCTGCTCCACCCAGGGTCAGAGCGCCTGTTTGCAGAGCTGCGTCGCAAGTACTGGATCCTGCAAGGCCGTGAAGCTGTCAAGCGCCATCAGCATGCTTGTACAGACTGTCAGATGAAGAGAGCTATGCCATCTGTGCCCACAATGGCAGACCTCCCACGAGCAAGGCTGCGGCTGATGAAGCCCCCATTCTTCTCTACGGGAATGGACTGCTTTGGCCCATTTACAGTGAAAGTGGGCCGTCGTCATGAAAAGAGGTGGGGTATCCTGTTTAAATGCCTCACAACCCGGGCAGTGCACCTAGACGTCCTGTCTAGCCTCGACACAGACTCTTTCCTTATGGCCCTCCGTAGGTTCATTGCAAGGAGAGGCAAGCCCGCAGAGCTCCTATCGGATCAGGGGACGAACTTCCGTGGTGGTGCTAGAGAGCTACAAGAAGCCTTTAAAGCCATGCATGCCACCCTCCAGGATCACCTCGCGAAGTACCAGATCCAGTTCCAGTTCAACCCTCCAAGTGCTCCACATTTCGGAGGCGTGTGGGAGCGGGAAGTGAAATCTGTCAAGGCCGCACTGTACCCCACAATTCAGACTCAGCCCGTCCCTGAAGAAGTCT
>NC_085877.1:40702561-40705061 GCF_034702125.1 Engraulis encrasicolus
AACCCAATTCTGACAACAGTTGTAGCAAAGGTGAAGAGAGTTTTCCCGCCTCGTTTCGGACCATGGCCTCTGGGGTACTTAATGTCACAGCAATGAGCACACGCATGACACACACACACACACACACACACACACACACACACACACACATAGGCGCCGTCTTCATGTCAACATTGGGGGGGCAGAGGTTTTTTTTTTTTTTTTTTTAGGGGGGTTATTGCGTGACGTCAACGTTACCTCTGTGTTTCAGTGGCGCATTTGCACGGCATTTAGCCAGGTCCGTTATTTACTGGATAGCCTACAGACCGTTAATAGGCTACTTTTTTTTACCATAAAGACGTTTAGGACTACATATACATTGCAAGCACGTTGACAGATTTCAAAGTAGGAAAGTTCTCCTGAGCATCTGAGGAAGATTATTCTCTGCTTTTATTTTGAGCAGTGCCGAGGATGCCACATCTTCGGCTCCGATGAAGAGGTAAATTCGAAACGTTAGTTTGACACTGCTCTAAATAAAAGCAGAGAATAATCTTCCTCAGATGCTCCGGAGAACTTTCCTACTTTGAAATCTGCCAAAGCGCTCCAGTGGTCTTACCTAGGATACCTTGAACTCAGCCTTCCCGTGACGCACCAGATTGCGAAGAGCAGGAGCGAGGCACCTTTTCCACGTTGGCAGAATGTTGGTGGCATATCCTACTTGATTAACAAACGCGAAAGCGCATGGGCCACTTCAGATAGCATGTTGTGCATAGACAACAAACATGCAAGGAATATTTTTGGGAATTAGATTTTGTTTAGTGCGAATTGCGAATTAAACCTGTCTCAATCTTGCAACCGTAGCCTATAGTCTCCATCATTTTCGCCAGAAATTATATAAACGGTGCGCACACAATCAGAATCGCAGATGTGGATGTGCGCGGAATTATTGTATTATCACTGGACATCTGCATTCGACCAAACAGGTGGAATTATTACGCAGCGAATCAGACATAGCGTGCAATCTGGGGTTCAACTTGTCAATAACTTATTGTCAACCATTGGAATAGGCCCATTGCAATGAAAACTGAACAGGGGCGGGTCATGTCTGATCATAATATTTTAGATTAGGCTACGTGTCATTCAAAGCTAGGATAGTAGGCCTATTTGTTTAGTTGTGAGAACACGCTTACCTCCTTGTCATGGTTGGAGTGAAATACAGCCGTTATTGAGATGGAGTTAAATACAAAATATTTAGGCCTTTTTATAGACACCAGAAAATAAATGTTCATGTGGCCGACAAGCCAAACAAAGTTGACAATTCTCAACTGGCAACGGGAATCCAACCTCGAATGAATTAATCTCGCTCTGTTACACTTCAGCAGCGAAGCTCAGAACAATGCTTGCACCGCATTTTAACGCGAAGCCATACTGATCACCTTTGGTCTCATTAAGGACTGGCTTAAATACACACATTTCTGAGGGACAGTATAATTTTTCACTTATTCAATTCATCACTTTACCTATGCTGCGCAGCCTGCAGCTCCTTAAACTTCCTGGACCATCGCAAACAAAAATCGCCAGTGGGAATACAATAATCAAGCAAACACATAACACAACATTGTCCATGTACGCTATAGGCTAGTCTTCACAACTAATAACATGTTAGTCAACATTCCCACTCCTTTCTCTGCCCAAAGAGGATGGCGTTCTGCCACTCAAGTAGCCTAGGCTAAGCGCGCTCCCGCCGATTGGTCATGACCGACGCTGCAGATGTATTCCCTGTGCGTGCTCGCTCGCTCGTACCGACGACAGTTCAAATGTTCACGAATTCACCGTTTGTGAGTTTAAAAATAAATAAATGAGACGGTGAGAAAGGGGATAGGCTACAGACTTCATATTCTCATAGTGGGTTTAAATCATCAGTGAAATCAGCTATTTTTAACGTGTCATTATTGGGGTGTTTTTGCCCCCCAACTTTATGATTGGGGGGGCAAAAAGGTCCGTGCCCCCCCATAGTCGGCGCCAGTGCACACACACACACACACACACACACACACACACACACACACTCACACACACACACACACAAACATACACACACACACACACAGACACACACACACACACACACACACACACACACACACACACACACACACACAGGCAAACAGGGCACTAAATTGGCCATTGGTCTCCAAATACACGCATCTATTAGCCAGGCTGTGCTGACAACACCAAGCTAGCCAATTAGAAGCCCAGAGCAACACACACACACACACACACACACACACACACACACACACACACACACACACACACACACACACACACACACACACACACACACACACACACACACACACACACACACACACACACACACACACACACACACACACAGAGACACACACACACACACACACACACGCACAGACACACACACACATTTCTGCACAGACACAGACATGCCGTTTCAGTCTACACAGACACAACAGAATACCGTGGAAAAAATGGCGGAAAG
>NC_085877.1:40712561-40715061 GCF_034702125.1 Engraulis encrasicolus
TAGATTAAAAAAGTTAATCTATGCCCACCCCTAAATATAATATAATATAATATAATATAATATAATATAATATAATATAATATAATATAATATAATGGAAAATACTGGAATGGAAAAATGGAATAGAAGAGCAGTATTGTAAGCACCACCCCCCACTCTCCATTCCCCCACCCTCCAACCTCCTTTGGATTTCTGTTTACATCCATCTCCGTGGTGACGGTATGCATATTCCAAAGGGCTCGACCCCATTCTCTGGAGCACTTGCCACACACACATTAACACACACGCACACACACACACACACACACACACACACACACACACACACACACACACACACACACACACACACACACACACACACACACACACGCACACACATGGCCGTCGCCACGGCAGCCTGTGGCTCAGAGGTTGCCGCTTAATTTGCTTTGTTTGCAGTAAACAGACAGATGAGAGGCTCCAGGTTAAAGAAGAAGAAAACGCAGGAAAAAAAGAAAGAGAGAAAGAAAATAATTAAAGAGAAGAAAAAAAATGGTTTACGCTGTGAGCTCGTAACCTTAGCTCTCTCTCTTTATCCCTCCGAGGTGCTCACACACACACACACACACACACACACACACACACACACACACACACACACACACACACACACACACACACACACACACACACATACACACACACATACGCGCGCACACACGCACACACACACCTCCGAGGTCATAGCCGGTGATCCAGACGCATGGTGGTTGTTGACATAAGGACTTAATTGGTTGTAAACACACACACACACACACACACACACACACACACACACACACACACACACACACACACACACACACACACACACACACACACACACACACACACACACACACACACACACACACAGGGACAACAAAGTGAAGGAAATAAAAATGAATGCAATGAACATTAGTTTCATTATATTACATTATGCTGCATTACTCTAAGAATTAGATTGTACCGTAGTGGCAACATATTTTTTGCATAAATGAAGAGACTGCTCAAATTGCAGCATCGTACCAGAGATTCTATATATAGAGAGAGATATGCCAACATAATAGGTTTCTATGGGCACCTAATTTGACCAGGTTCCGGTCTGCCTAAAAGGGCGTGTCATAATGCTCCTAGCATTAAATAGAACAGTCCTTAGGTCTGCCTAGGTCTGCCTAAAGGGGGATCCCCTCCCCCTCCCCCTTGCAATAATAGAACCCGGAAACAATGGGCCAATAGAACCTCTCTCTCTCTCTACTCTCTTTGATCGTTCTACATGAGAGGAGGTGATCAAATGTGGAGTGAGCAGTCAGAGGCGCATCTTGTCACCAGGCTAGGCAGGCAGTCGCTCGGGGGCCCCCCATGCCAATAGATGGTGACTATCAACTAAGACTTCCAACTACGGTAGTGGCGATTTGTTGTGAGTGTTCATTCTTTTGAATTTTCGCTTGGGGCCCCGTCTTACCCTAGAATCGCCTCTGTGAGCACGTGTAATTACGTGTAAAAAAAAATCTCAGTAACCAACCACCAAATCAAGCACACAGCAGTCCCTGCAAATCAACGTAATTAACACGACCTCATGATGAGCTTTTTGTTAGCATGTATAGTGACGAAGTGTGCACCTGTGAAATACCAGAGCTACATAGGCATAGACAACGGTTGCCTCCGAGCCACCCACACTGCCTCTATAGAGCATTTTGCTGTAGGGCAGCGGTTCCAAAACTTTTTCTCCTGCGCACCCCCTTGTACATTTCAGTGTGGTTCGCGCACCCCCTGAGCGAATATTTTGATGTGCTGATGGCCACGCAAGTATGATTCACTGTGCATTCACAGCACATTATGCACAGTTGTTTTGGGGAAAACTCTTTTCCAATAAAAACTCACATATCCACCATTGCTCGATTTAGCTCGCGCACCCCCTTTTGGCAGGCACCACAGTTTGGGAAACCCTGCTGTAGGGGCTTGGCTCGGCAGGCTAGTGGAGTGCTGTGTCACAATGGCAATGGGAGTTAGAATTTCTCAGGTGAGCTTTCACTTTAGGTTTTAACTTTTATTTCGGAGTATACATGAAGTCCATTATTTTGCATTACTGTCATTATTCTCATTACGCTAGGGACGCATAGCAGGCGAAACGAGCGAGGCGAAGAGAGGCGAAATTCAGTGTTCCATTCTGACAGCTCAACCGTCATCAGGTCGTCGCGGCGAATCAAATGGAATGGAACAGTTATGTTGTTGATTTGATTGGGCCGCCGCAGGTGAATTCGCTCCTCATTTGCATAATATTAAACTTGGTTTAATAACTTTGCTTCGCTTCGCTCCTGTTCGCTGGTTTTCGCTTGCCTTCGCCTCTCTCATAGGAATGAATGGCGAAGTTCGCTTCGCTTGGACAAATACACGTCTATGTGTCCCTACCGTTATCATCCATCCATCCTTCCAAAGACCATTATTTTCCATATCCTCCAAAACTCTATAAAGTAAA
>NC_085877.1:40717561-40720061 GCF_034702125.1 Engraulis encrasicolus
CCCATAATGCATGTCGTACCACCAGTGGCGCGCTGTTATAGTCATTGGAAGTTTAACTACCATAGTATTACTCTACTGTGACATAACATAGGGCCTTTAGTAATGAACTATGACTTGGCCATTGACATTGTGGTAACGGCAAAGTTAAAACCCCGGGTTTTAACGGGATAAGGAATCACGTGAACCGACCTCATCCCAAACCACTCAACGCCACTGAAGTGCAGTATTGTGGTTATGTTTTGGTTATGGTTACACAGCAGCGTGTGTGTGTGTGTGTGTGTGCATGTGTACGTGCGTTCGTGCGTGCACACGTATGTGTGTGTGTGTGCATGTGTACGTGCGTGCGTGCATGCACGCTGCGTGTGTGCGTGCGTTCTTCCGTTCATTCGTTGGCGCATGTTTGAGTGCATGCGTGTGAATTGCACAAGGGGCGTTGTGACAGAAAGTATGTGAGGATTTTTTTTCAAATTTGAATATAAAGCACTTCCAGACCTCTATATTCAATTCAATACTCAATTTGCTCTCTCTCTCTTTCTCTTTTTTTCTCTTTCTCTCTCTCTCTCTCTCTCTCTTTCTCTCTCTCTCTCTCTCTCTCTCTCTCTCTCTCTCTCTCTCTCTCTCTCTCATTCTTTACCATCCTTCTTTCCTCAACTTGTGTTCTTTTGTGACACCTGGTGAACCCTGTGCCTTTTGGAACGTTGCTGATAGGCTTATTGAACTACAGCAGCCAATGAGCAATGAGTTTTTTTCCATCCACTGGGGACTTCCTTTGTCTACTGTTCAACTTCTGCAGTTGTGATCTTGTGAACATTCCATAAAAGAATGCATTGCATAACAATGTAGAACTCTAGAATTCTGCCAGGGGAGACATTTTTTCAGAGTTGTGAAGCATTAGTCAGTGGCACAGACCACCCAAAACAGGAGCATTCTTCTTAATCTAAGCACCACAGCATAATAGGGTCAATTCTGGGTCCTCTTCATCCTAGCGGGCGCCTCATATCGATCAGTGTTTCTTTCTGCCATTTTATGTGTAGTCCCATAATGCATGTTATACCACCAGTGGCGCGCTGTAATAGTCATTGGAAGTTTAACTACCATAGTATTACTCTACTGTGACATAACAGAGGGCCTTTAGTAATGAACTATGACTTGGCCATTGACATTGTGGTAACGGCAAAGTTACAACCCCGGGTTTTAACGGGATAAGGAATCACGTGAACCGACCTCATCCCAAACCACTCAACGCCACTGAAGTGCAGTATTGTGGTTATGTTTTGGTTATGGTTACACAGCAGCTGTGTCTCTTCAGTCATGCCATGTGGATGAGATGCGAAAAGGGGCTTTTTGCCAAAACGTACACTACCACACAGCGGAACTGAGGCTCCGTGTTGTGCTTGTATTGTTTTACACACATACACCTACTTAACTGGCCTTCTGTCGAAGATGGATGTTTTTTAGAAATGAGACAACAAAGACGCCGTCGCCATGAGCAGAGCCAGAGCAGCTCCGAGGGGTGTCTGCTGACCCTCGGTGGGAGTCTGGTGTGACCAGTTCACTTGAGGTCAGTAAGTGTCGGATGACCGTGCATGGTTCAGGTTTGAATGCCTTAGAGCACCGGTTCCCAAACTTTTTTCCCTGCGCACCCCTTTTTACATTTCAATGTGGTTCGCGCACCCCCTGAGCAAATATTTTGGTGTGCTGATGGCCGCGTTAGTATGGATTCACTGCTCATTTACTGCACATTATGCACAGTCGTTTTGGGGAATCCTCTTTTCCAATAGTCTTGGAATTAAACTACACTTCAGATGGACCCTTCCAGCATATAATGCACCATACTATTAAAAACTACTTAATGTTCATTAATGCTAGATTAAAAACTCACATATTTGCCATTGCTCTATTCTGCTCGTGCACCCCCTTATGGTAGGCCGCGCACCCCCAGGGGTGCACGCACCCCAGTTTGGGAAACCCTGCCTTAGAGAAAAAGAGGTATCACACTGCGAATAAAGTTTTTCTTGAGATGCTGGCTTCTTGTGCATACATACACATGTCAAGGAAAATAAAGAATGCTTTACACTCTGCTCCATGTTTTATTTTGAAGTGACGTTCTTTTGGCTGTCTGGCCCTCTTCAAGTTTGAATACCACCTTGATTTTATTTTCATAAACTCATTCTTTTAATCTCTCGTGTTAGAGTTAATTTTAGGACAGTAAGTTTGGGGAACCATTTGGGGGTTGGACTGTACATCACAGTGTTGCAGATTCAATCCCCACCATTACCAATCCCTGTGCCAAATCATTGATGATTCCCACCTGTATTCCCTCCGTATCATTTATAATTTGTCAGCTACACTTACCTTACACTTTTTTGTTGGTAGCCCGTTTACCTAACCCCACACATCTGTTCAGCAAAGCAGACACCTCATTATGTAAGACCCTAAAGGGCATTTGTTTGAATCCCACATTTTGTTTTAGATATGATGGCTCTAAAGGCAATGATAA
>NC_085877.1:40722561-40735061 GCF_034702125.1 Engraulis encrasicolus
CTCTGCACCCCTCCTGTGATACTCCGCTGGCAGGAAATTATTATTATTTTTTATTTTTTTAAAGAGGAAGAGAGGGGGAACGAAATGTCAGTTTCAGGAAGAAAAACAGTGTGATGTATTTTCCCCTTTTTTCCTAGAGGTATCTAGTTTCCTCCTTGTCTTAATCTCTCTTTCTGGTTCTGTGTCACGTTCACTCACTTTGCTCTTTTCTTTCTCTCTTCTCTTTCATATCTTCGTCCGTTTCCATGTTTTTAGATGCGTCCCAGCATCTCTATAAGAGGGTCTGTCCGTCCGTCCGTCCGTCTGAAACGCATTCCTGTCTGAAACGCATTCCTTCAATTGTTCCTTCCTGTGTCCACAAGGCGGAGGCAGAGAGGCATTTTGGCCTGGAGCGAATGCGTGTCAAAACGTATACGATATGTTACCAAACCGGCAAGGCTAAGCTGATTGCATTGTGAGACAACTGAGGGGGGCATTCAATTTTCGGCATTGTTTTGCGTTTGGACAGTGGTAGGCAACTTCGTTCCTTCTCCACAGCACACCAACACCACTTGTGATACACTTCGGCTGATAGTGTCGCGTTGTGCTCAGCTATTTTGGTTCATCAGAATGGAAATGAACGATTTAGATGTCGGCAGGCAGTATTTCACACAGAAAGTTGTGCTCGGATAGAGGGGCGTTTGCATTGTGTAACGCTCCACGACATGGAACCATAATAAGTTGACAGCCGACCAGCAGCGCTACAGCTCTTCCTCTAAACGTGAGTTTGCAAACATTCTGCCACTACGTTTCTGTGAGTAGTCAGTGTTCTCGAACTATAAGTAGACAGATGGGCCATTTGCATTTCACATACACTGTTGTACACCATACGTTGTTCTCTGACATATTGCAAGGGAGATTTGTTTTCTGCTGGCGGGCGCGTGGACCCCACAGTGCTTTCCCTTGCGCCCAGAGAGAGCACGGGACAGAACGCGTCTTTTGATTCGTAATTGGTTTGCAGTCGTATGAATTTGGTAAACTGGAATTTGGTTCTGTGCCTTGACGGTGAAAAGCTTGCATTGAAAATTAAGCGCATAATTCACCCAAAGGGTGAACCCAGATTCACCCAAACGGTTTTATTTATTTATTAGGCTTGGCGATGAGTTTCTTTCCCACATGCACATGATGCTGAAATGGCGTGATAGCCTACTAAAGGTTGATAAATAACCTACTAATAATATCTGGTAATTTGTAATATAGTCACTTCATCTATGTGAAATTTGAAATTAGATGCTTCTTTTCCAAATCCAAGCATGATGGGCTTATTGTAGCCTAAACTGCTAAATATAAAGCCTTGTCTCATCATTTCGCTCCCTGCCACATTATTTGGAGTTTCCATGGGCAATAGGCTATGAATAAACAAAAAGCACATACTGGGGGGGGGGGGGTTGACAGGTTAGGAGGAGGCCAGCGGGGCGTTTTGAGGGAAAAAAAAGAGTTGGAACTGGCATAGAGGGACGCATCTGTTGTCCGCCTGTCGGCCTTGTTCTTCTATCTCTCCATCTATCGCTTATTCTTTTACAGCCTTCATATATCTTTACCTTCCAGTCTCTCAATTACTCTTGCTCTGATATTCCTGCTTTTTTCCTGCATTTTCTCCACTCTTTCCCCTTCCACTCCCTCCCTTCTCTCTCTCTCTCTCTCTCTCTCTCTCTCCCTCTCTCTCTCTCCCTCTCTCTCTCTCTCTCTCTCTCTCTCTCTCTCTCTCTGTCTCTCTCTGTCTCTCTCTGTCTCTCTCTCTCTCTCTCTCTCTCTCTCTCTCTCTCTCTCTCTCTCTCACCCCCATGCAACTTTGAAAGGCCCTGAAGTGTGGTCCTGAGATACCGCAGCTCCTCTGTGTTTGCCTGCGTGCGTGCGTATGTGTGTGTTTGTGTATGTGTGTGTGTGTGTGTGTGTGTGTGTGTGTGTGTGTGTGTGTGTGTGTGTGTGTGTGTGTGTGTGTGTGTGTGTGTGTGTGTGTGTGTGTGTGTGTGTGTGTGTGTGTGTGTGTGTGTGTGTGTGTGTGTGTGTGTGAAGTATACTGCTGAGATACTGCAGCTCCTGTGTGTGTGTGTGTGTGTGTGTGTGTGTGTGTGTGTGTGTGTGTGTGTGTGTGTGTGTGTGTGTGTGTGTGTGTGTGTGTGTGTGTGTGTGTGTGTGTGTGTGTGTGTGTGTGTGTGTGTGTGTGTGTGTGTGTGAAGTGTGCTGCTGAGATACTGCAGCTCCTGTGTGTGTGTGTGTGTGTGTTTGTGTGTGTGTGTGTGTGTGTGTGCATGTGTGTTTGTGTGTGCGTGCGTGTGTGTGTGTGTGCTTGTGTGCGTGCGTGTGTGTGTGTGTTTGTGTGTGTGCGTGTGTGTAGAGTAGATAAGCTTGACTGACACTAAGGGTGAGCAGGTCATTGTCCGTTGCATCACCCAGGTCCCCTTTGCCTGTGCCCTAGCTTAGTGGTTCTCAAACAGGGGGGTCGGGACCCTTAGGGCAGACGTCAGGCCTGGGGGCCACATGGGTCCCGCTGTGACATTTCATATGGCCCGCAGACCAGTGGTGTAGTCTACTTTTTTATGGTGGGTATACTGTATATTTGAGCATTTTTTGAAGTGTGTATACTGTATATATTTGTGCTATTCAAAACAATGGATCAATCAATTTTAAGTGGGTATACTGAAATCCCTGCAATTTAGACGTGGGTATACTCCGTATACCCGCGTTCTACGTAGACTACACCACTGCCGCAGAGCCTTTATAAGAAAAAAATCATCGAATCCAAAGTGATGCTCTCACCCAGCATTTTCAACATAGCTACCCAAGTTTAGATCTTGTAGGTTTGAGATGAACTATGTAACATGGGCTATTGTATTTACCCACCTAAACACATTTCAATATAATATGCAGGAATTAAATAGTCATCAGATTATTAGCCAGTGTGTATTATTTTGTTATTATTAACAACGGTAAAATGCCTGTGCTAGCCTGGGTGGAGGTTGTGGGGTAAGGGGTAGCTACTGCAGTGGGGTCTTGGACAGTAGGGACTTTGCACAAAAACATGAAATCCAGTTAACATAATTCTATTAATCATTTCGTAACATCGTTAGCCTGTATGGTCATTAGATATATTTGCCTTCCTGTGAACTTTTGGCAATATTTGCCGACAAACTATGAATGGAGAATTTAGCAATATTAATTGATGGGAAAAAAATGCCTTAGCATATGGGGCCCTTATCAATCTCCTGGCCCCGGGCCCCAGGCCCCTCCATAGACCGTCTCTGCACAGAAAGCCTCGTCTCCAGGTTTGACCCACCTCTTAAGCGGGCGGTGTCTTCAGTATTGCTCTGACAACTCACCTTCACAAAGGTCTTGAACTCTCTCTCTCCTTCTCTTTCTCTCTCTCTCTCTCTCTCTCTCTCTCTCTCTCTCTCTCTCTGCTGAATACTCTTCAAGTCAAGCAACCTCTCCTGGGTCTTTCTCTGGCCTGCTCCTCCCGTACCGGTTTTGTTTTGCCCCTTTTGCTTTAGAGATAGTAGAGTAGAGTATCATTTATTGATCCCGAGGGAAATTAAGGTGTCAAGTAGCATACACCCATGCATAAATACAGAAGAAGACACAAGGACATTACACTCAACATTGCACATATATTCACAAAAAAACATAGATATGTTCACAGGGTCAGATCTCTCTATCCCACTTACATACCCCCCCCCCCCACACACACACACACACACACACATACAAGATCAAAAACTAGAAAAGTGTCCAAAGTATCTAGGTGCCAGAGTCACTGTGCATAGTCCAAGGAAGAGATCCAGGGTCAAGTATCATATCAGACCAAACCATAGCAGGCCAGAGAAGACCAGCCATATCCCTCAGTCACTGATGGTACCCAAACTGGAGGTTGCAAGGGGGTCACGGTGCGGAAATAATCTTACCGTAGGTCCCAGCTGAAAAAGTTTGGGAAGCACTTAGGGCTGCACGATTATGGAAAAAAATCATAATCACGATTATTTTGGTCAAAATCATTATCACGATCAGGGCCGCGTTAACCCTCGCCGAGGCCCGGTGCAGACGCAATCCGGGGCCCCTACACCACATTATAATGAGCCATATTCAAAACGCATGAAACAACGCAGGCTACATGGTTTACTCCAACACAAAAAAGGGTGCGCTGAACCCCCTGCTGAGTTCACCAGTCACAACGCAAGCCATTGGAAGCATAGAACTAGCCAGCTGACAGAGAGGAGATTCTGTGCACTGCCGTTTGGCAGAGTAAACGTCGCCGGCTCAGCTAGAACTTCCAAACAGAAGCACAACCAAAAGTCTCTTATTTTTGCTACGTTGCTGCCGACCAATTTGTCTAATCGAAACCGCCGTGGTAAACACGTGTTAAATAATTTAACCTCCAATGGCCTTGGAAAGACTGACTGACTGTCAAAGGAAAGTAGCCTAGCCTACTCAGCTGGCGCTTGTCGCAAGGAGGGAATCCCCTTAGCAGCGAACCATGGCGAAGCTGTCACGAAATCCCCTCAAAATGTACCATACCAATTAAGAAGTCAGCGGTTTTCATCTAGATGGTGCATTACACTGCAATAGTATGCAATCATTACAGTATACTACGGTGCAAATTCGTAATGTTTAGATGTGGATGTGGATGTATCACACAAGTTTTTGTCTCCCGGATAAGAGCCACTTGCTAACTGAACAATCTGCGAGGGGTAGGCTACCCAGGCATGTTTTAACTGAACACAAACCCGAACGCAAAGATATAGGCTACGCTGACAGAGCATCGACATTACAGTGCTTTAGGGAAATGGCCATAAGTGCTTTGATCCTCGCCGCGCCATGCAAGACTTTTGTTTCGCGAATGCAGTTGGGTGCGTGATTTATTTCCCCATGTTTTAACTATAGAATAAGATAAAGTTAGGTTGGTGTGCTGTGCTCTTGTTTGCTTAGCTTACATGATTGCACAAGTCCATGATCGCTATGCAACCATTACAAAAAGCGATTACAACACTGACATTACAAAAATGACTAACGTTGCCAACCTTCTCTTCAATGCGTTAATCCATGCCGGGCTGAAGTTTATCCGTACAATCTGAAGCCGTGCTGACGCCGAGTTTCTCACATCTTTTTTAGACAGTAGCCCATCATCAAACTCAAAAAATATTGACCACCGTTTTCACTGGTGGCACGGCACACAACCAGAAGCATCTGACTGAAATGATTATTCCGAAGACCTCCGATTCCTGCGTGCATGCAGAGGCGATTCTAGGCTCAGTAGGGGGGCCACGCGAAAATTAAAAAGAAAGAACACTTGTAACAAATCGCCACTACTGTTCCCCAGCTACAGTCTTGGGGGGCCCAAGCTGCCTGTCTAGCCTGGTGACAAGATATGCATATGCGCCTCTGCTTGCCTCTGTGTGCAGTGTTCACTTGTGATTTGTGGAGTACTGTGTCACAATGACAATGGGAGTTCTGTGTACTGAAAGCGTGCTCGGATGCCTCCCTCTCTAACCAGCGTCTCGGCGTCCCCGTCCACGGCATTTCGCCGTTTATTTAAAAGAACTTTATCGGCTTGTTCGCCTGCCTCCCTCGGCCTCCCTCGGGAGGTGGGTCAACCATGCCGTCAACCATGCCGTATAAGAATGTTAGACCAGACCAAGTCTCGAAGAGATTTGCAGTCATGGTAATCAGGCTAGTCCTTATGTGTGTGTATGCGTGTGTGTGTGTGCATGCGTGCGTGCGTGCATTTGTGTGTGTGTGTGTGTGTTTGTGCGTGCGTGCGTGCGTGCGTGCGTGCGTGCGTGCGTGCGTGTGTGTGTGTGTGTGTGTGTGTGTGTGTGTGTGTATGTGTGTGTGTGTGTGTGTGTGTGTGTGTGTGTGTGTATGCGTGTGTGCAACTCGGAGCCTAGGAGGCATGTCAGTGTGTTGTCAGAGCCCACTGCTTCACACAGTGGGAGCACGGAAGGGAACAGTGGCATCTGCAAACTCTTCTAGAACATTCTTTTCCCTTCTCTTCTCTTCTCTTCCGTCCTGTTCCCTTCAATTCCGTTTGATTCCTCTGTGCCTCCTGTGATTCCTCTCTCTCTCTCTCTCTCTCTCTCTCTCTCTCTCTCTCTCTCTCTCTCTCTCTCTCTCTCTCTCTCGCTCTCTCTCTCTCTCTCACACACACACACACACACACACACACATACACACACACACACACACACACACACACACACACACACACACACACACACACACACACACCTCTCTTGTCTCATGTCCTTTCCGTGTCCCCAGTCTGAACTCGTCTCAAATGAGCTGCCTCTGCCTCCACTTGCTTCCCATACAGTGCTTCTTCTCAGAAAAGCCGAAGCCGAAAACCCAACTGGGAAACTCCAACTCTCATTGCCATTGTGAAACAGCACTCCACAGCGCACAAGTGAACACTGCACACTGCACACAGCGAAATTGCATTTATGCTTCATCTGTGCAAGGGGGCAGCCCACAATGGCGCCCCAAGGGAGCAGTGTGGCGGCACGGTACCATACTCAGGGTACCTCAGACATGCAGGAGGATGGGGGAGAGCGCTGGTTGATTACTCCCACTACCAACCTGGCGGGTCAGTGGTCAAACCGGCAACCTTTGGGCTACAAGTCTGACACTCTAACCGCTCACCCATGACCCATGACAGAGATGTGTTCATATAGCATTTTAGACTTTTCATCAGGGTTTGTTTTTCTATTACCATAAAAATCATGCTGTACATTTTAAAACATTCACAGTAAATCAAGATCCAAGCTCTGTTTCCTACAGTTACTGGCTTCTTTTCCATCTGAAATAGTGAGTGGGTTGCTTTGACATTATAGAGAACTTTCTTTACTACATTCATAGAAAGCACTTGTCATCACTTTTTGAAGTGTCATAGAAATCTTGTGAGTGAAAGTCATGCTACAATGCTACACGGATCTATTGACTTTCACTAGCTTAGCGACATATTCCCTCTTTTAACTTGTCTTAAAGCAAGACAACGCTTAACATGAAAAATAAGACACTTCACCACCTTTATAAACCCCAGCCAACGGTTTTAACTGTATTAAGCCCCAAAATATTGGCATACCCCTTTAAGAACAGCATTGTGATAATCTATTTTATCTCTGAACATTATACTGTTATGGTTATTATTTTATATACATTGGGACACTGCCTCACAGGCCTAGTCTACGGTTGTGAAAGTGTGGTACGACCCATGTAAGGGTGGGCTTGGCTTGCCTGGTTACCACCAGACCTAATCACAAGTGTCTTTCAGATCGGAACGATTGTGTAGAACTAAAGGCAGTACGGGAGTTCCCAGCCAGGCTAGGCCTTGGCTGGAATACACTGGTATATGGTGGGTCTTGTCATGGTAAAGTTTGGGAACCCCTGTCAGAAGTAGTAACCGGGCTGCGTTTACCTTATATAGCACATTCATATTCGTCAGTAGTGTTCATATTAGAGATGCACCAGATCCGGTTCCGGCAGGATAATAGGGTTTTTCACAGGATCCGGATCTTAAGCAGTGGATCCGGTATCCGTCATGTTACCTAAAAATCAGGGTCTGGTGCATCTCTAGCCTAGGCTTTTCAGTCAGTTTTTCACAACCCCAATCACTGCATGGAGTGAAAGCCCTTTGGAAGCGGCCGTTGCAGGCAGTCTGGCAATAAGCCAATGAGTCTAAAAAATAGTTTGAGCCGACGTAATAAAAAGGGCCCACGTGTGCAAGTAGACTATATGTTTGAACCCTTTTGTAGGATCCGGTATCCGGTTCCGGATCCGGCAGGATCTTAAGCAGTGGATTCGGTATTCCTGCAGGATCCTAAAAATCAGGATCCGGTGCATCTCTAGTTCGTATCATACTTTCTCCTCTCAGCAGCACCACAGAGCATTTCCTTTCACATTCATGCTTTCGTCTCCTACAGATCTTTGCTTCATTCCAATCATTCCCTCTCGCCTCCCTGCCGGAATGAATGAATGAATGAACAGTGAGCAGTGAGCTCCTTCTACATGCACACACACACACACACACACACACACACACACACACACACACACACACACACACACACACACACACACACACACACACACACACTCTCTCTCTCTCTCTCTCTCTCTCTCTCTCTCTCTCTCGCTCTCTCTCTCTTTCTCTCTCTCTCTCTCTCTCTCTCTCTCTCTCTCTCACACACACAAACACGCACACACACACGCACACACACACACACACACACACACACACACACACACACACACACACACACACACACACACACACACACACACACACACACACACACACACACACACACACACACACACCTCACTCATCAGAGCTGTATTCATGTTCCTGAACCCCATGCAGTGATGTGATGAACTCAATGCAGACTAAAGCACTTGTTCTTTCATCACAGCTTTTTACAGTAGCCTACTGTAGAAATCATCTATGGATTGTGGCACAGATGAAAAATGCCAAGTTTAATCTGGGTACACCAACCTAGCGAGGACCCCATGCTGTCCTGAAGTAAATATAGATCCTTGCTCTGATTGGTTCATAGAAGCCAGCCATTGGGGGGTGGGAGGGCGGGGTGGGGGGCATGCGCAGAGATGCATCTTGTCACCAGGCTATGCAGACACCCCCCCAAGCCACTAGATGGTAAAAAACAGCTCAACTTTAAACTATAATTAGCTGCGATTTGTTTCAAATGTTTGTTCCTTTGTGTTTTTCCTTGGGGCCCCCACAAACACTAGAATCGCCCCTGGGCAGGCGTGTAGACAAACGGGTATGTTGTTTCGGGCCCGGGGAGACAGGGGCCCCCGGAGTTGGCTCTACATTACATTGCACCAACCTAGTGAGGACCCCACGCCGTGCTACAGTAAATACAGATCTTTTCTCTGATTGGTTCATACAAGATAGCCGACAGTGGGGTAACAAACGGGTATGTTGTCCCGGGCGAGCAGAGAAATGGGTCCCCATTGCATTGTATTTACTGGGTAGGGGGGGCTTTCTTTAATTACTTTGTTCTGGGCCCGGGAAAAACCTGTCAGTGGCCCTAGGTTCATAGATTCAATCATTGACTGCATGCAGAGCTGGTTTCAAAGAAAAGTACGGTGTGTGTGTGTGTGTTTGTAGCACTAGATTTTAGGGCTGTAACGATACACTCAACTCACGATTCGGTTTGTATCACGATTTCTGACCTACGGTTCGATACACCGCACGATTTCTGAAATATATCTCATTTGAAGCTTGGAAGCACTATCACATATCATATGGTTGTTTACTGAACTGAATGATAACAAAACTATGATGGTGCATACACACCAATGGCGCGGACGTCCACAGTACGTCCACGTCACGTGTCCGTTATCAGACCGAAACGGTTAGAATGCATGAAAACAAATCATGCCTTGCACACAGGAAGGCGGTGTAAACGCGGCGCATGTCCGTCCCGGCACATGTCCGCATTGCTCCTTGAAAATAGAACTCGAGTCTATTTTCCTGCGCGGACGTCCGCGTTCAATGCGCGGCTCCCATTGAAAATGAATGGCTGCTGCCCGCAGATAGAACGTGGACGTTAACTGTACAGTGTGAAAGGCAGCCCGCGAACCTCTCGGACTCGCACTGCTCGCGGAGACGTTAAGGAAACGTGCTGTCTGTGTGTGCATGTACCGTTAAAGGGCGTATCACGATATCACCTCCTTACATCAGGATACAGTATTGCGACTCTTGAGTATTGCGGTTTCTCGGTTCGATCCGATATTGTTACAGCCCTACTAGACTCCTTTGCCGATGGGCATGTGCTCCTGTCCTCATCAGCATGCTGTGTGAGATTGGGGAAAACTGCCTGTGTGTGCGTGTGTGTGTGTGTGTGTGTGTGTGTGTGTGTGTGTGTGTGTGTGTGTGTGTGTGTGTGTGTGTGTGTGTGTGTGTGTGTGTGTGTGTGTGTGTGTGCGCGTGTGTGCGCGCGTGCGTGTGTGTGTGTGTGCTGTGTATGTGTGTGTGTGTGCATATGTGTGTGTGCGTGTGCATGTGCCTGTAAGTGTGTGTGCATATGTGTGTGTGTGTGTGTGTGCATATGTGTGTGTGTGTGTGTGTGTGTGTGTGTGTGTGTGTGTGTGTGTGTGTGTGTGTGTGTGTGTGTGTGTGTGTGTGTGTGTGTGTGTGTGTGTGTGTGTGTGTGTGCATAGGTGTGTGTGTGCATATGTGTGTGTGTGTGTGTGTGTGTGTGTGTGTGTGTGTGTGTGTTTTTTTTCATCACCTACTTCCCCATACTGTTGAGCACCACCTGTAGCAACTCTTACATCATAATTGACATGAAGCAGGTGTGCTTAAAATGTAGCGTGTGTGTGTGTGTGTGTGTGTGTGTGTGTGTGTGTGTGTGTGTGTGTGTGTGTGTGTGTGTGTGTGTGTGTGTGTGTGTGTGTGTGTGTGTGTGTGTGTGTGTGTGTGTGTGTGTGTGTGTGTGTGTGTTTGTGTGTGTGTGTATCTCTCTCTCTCTCTCTCTCACACGCGCACACGCGCGTGCGCGCATGTCAGGAATGAGAATATATGAGAGTGTGGTCCTTTACAACAGTGATTCTCAAAGTGTGGTCCGGGGACCACTAGTGGTTCGCGACACAGCTGAGGTGGTCCGTACGGGGATTTCTAATTTTCCAAGACAAGCTAGCAGTAGGCTTTATTTGTAACATTATTACAAAGATAAGCATAGCTCAAGTCTTATTTTCATCACAATAACCACATAATACATGTGAGAAAAAAATAAGTGATCTGCATTGAAATTATCAGTGTCAAATTAGCACCCGTCAACTGTCAATTCGGTTGACAGGTGGTCCCTGAACATTTTTGGGGGGACAAAGTGGTCCTCGGTCTGAAAAAGTTTGAGAATCACTGCTTTACAATATTTAATATGAAATATCCACAGAACGTGCCCTGTGTTTTTACTGTTCGAGTTACATTCTCGACTTTCAAGTAGATTTTCTTTTCTTTAACCCATTTTAGCCTAAGCCCTTTTTGGGAAAAGGTGCCCTTTTGCATCCCAGAGGTTGCCGGTTCGACTCCCGACCCGCCAGGTTGGTGGGGGGAGTAATCAACCAGTGCTCTCCCCCATCCTCCTCCATGACTGAGGTACCCTGAGCATGGTACCGTCCCACCGCACTGCTCCCCATGGGGCGCCACTGAGGGCTGCCCCCTTGTGGTGAGGCATAAATGCTATTTCGTTGTGTGCAGTGTGCAGTGTTCACTTATGTGCTGTGGAGTGCTGTGTCACAATGACAATGGGAGTTGGAGTTTCCCAATGGGCTTTCACTTTCTTTCACTCCGAAGCACATAAAACCATGAAATAAGTTGCATTTAAAAGCTAGGATCCTCATGTTGCATTAGAATGTGTTCATTCAGCTCTGACATCCCCACATTTTTGATAAAACAGCTCAAATCTCAAGAACCTGAATGCAGCGTATGGGTAGATGACGTGACGTGTACATTTTGCTGTCGCAGGCTCTTAAAATTAAGTAAATTCATGCTTTCAAAATTGTCAATGCTTTAAATGATTAAACTAATGTCGTTGTTGTGAAAAAGTAATATGTAATAAATCCAGAGCTTAAATAAGTATACTTAATTTTGAGTCAAATGTCACATTTGTCCTATGGTGTGACTGAGGCAAGCCTGGTTCTCCATATTAAAACATTTTTAAATAAATAATCAAAGCTCAGTCATTTGTCTAAACAACCCTGGCATGTTTTTCAAGGTGTCTATTTTAGCAAGTGGCAATGCTTAATTTTTTTCCTGTTTTTCTGAGACCGTATGGACTTATGAAACTTTGTCGCAGAAAATAATGTCCTGTGGTGTGACATCATTTTTTTGGTTAATTCTGTGGATAATTATCTATTGTTGAAGCTCCAGCGGTACATAAATTGTGACTTTAGACCCTTAAGAAGCCAATGGCAAGGGTGGATTTTAGATTTTTCTCTCAGAGTTCTTCAATCAATCAATTATGTTTTGCTACCACAAGATGTATTAGTTTTGTAGTCCTTTGGTGTGACAGCCATAAAATACATTTTGACAATAGTGTATATTTTTCATATTTTTTTTCTTATGTAGATGTATGAAAATGCATCTTACTAAAGGTGAAATTCTATTTCAGTTGGCAACGACATGGCTTTAAATGAACTCAAAAGCTCAAAAGTCCTATGGTGTGATGGTAAAAGTCCTATGGTGTGATGGTAAAAGTCCTATGGTGTGACACTTTGGAGTATCACACCAAAGGACAAACAGGTCAACCAATGGACTAGATATTTGAGAAATAGCTTTTAAAACAACTGGTAGTACATTTTTGTTTTTTTGTTTTTTTGTTTGACTAGATAAATATTGTGTATTCAAATTACTTATTCCTTTATTGGCCTTTGGAATTTATACTTTGATGCATTGTTGATGAATATTTGCTGTTGATTTTAGATACTGTCAAATGATATAAAAT
>NC_085877.1:40740061-40747561 GCF_034702125.1 Engraulis encrasicolus
TGCAGCTGGCAGAGTAATTAGAACAGAGTGAGGCAAGGTGAGGATGGCGAGTGGAGTGGAAAATGCAGTGCAGCTGGCCAGGTAACAAGAGCAGAGCAGGGCGGAGCCAGGTGGAGCTCGTTAGGCAGAGTAGGGAGAGAGTGAGCAGAGTGGCAGAGAATTGAATGCAATTAAGGTTGCTACCAGGGAGAGAGAGTGCTCATGACAGGACCCCCCCCCAAGGGACGGCCCCAGAAGTCCCAAGAACAACATCACGCCGGGAGGGTGGAGGGGAGCAGGCGGCGGGTCAGAACTCCTCCGAGCGGTCCGAGTGAATATCCTCATCCTCAGAAGGAGCTGGAAGGTCACGGTCGGGAGACAGGACAGGCACTGAGACAGGAGCAGGGTCAGGCACAGGACAGGAAGCAGGGCGGGCAGGACGGCTAGGGACCCCTCTTGGACGGCCCCTACGGATTGCAGGCTGATCAGGATGTAGTCGGTGGAAGTCAGTGATGAGGGTCCGGTCCACTATCCTCCTGGCCGGGATCCAGGTCCTCTCCTCTGGACCATATCCCTCCCAGTCAACGAGGTACTGGAGACCCCTACCCCTACGCCTAGAGCGGAGCAGCCGCCGGACGGTGAAGACAGGACCGCCATCTACGAGGCGCGGAGGAGGCGGCGCCGGAGCTGCAGGGACCAGGGGACTTTCATGGACCGGCTTGACCTTGGAGACGTGGAAGGTGGGGTGGACCCGCATGGAAGCGGGCAACTGAAGCCGGACCGCCGTCGGGCTGATGACTTTCTGCACAGGAAAAGGACCAATGAAGCGAGGGGCCAGCTTTCGTGATTCAACCCGCAGCGGCAGATCCCGGGCAGACAGCCAGACCTTCTGACCAAACCCGGTAAGTAGGTGCTGGGGTCCTCCGTCGGTTGGCACCGACGGCGTAGCTGGTTCCAGACTTCAGGAGCACAGTGCGAGCCTGGGCCCAAGTGCGGCGGCAGCGGCGGGCATACGCAAGAGCAGACGGACAGGTGGCATCCGCTTCCTGGCTGGCAAACAGTGGAGGTTGATACCCGTAGACACATTGAAAGGGAGAGAGCCCGGTGGAGGAACTGGTGAGTGAATTATGGGCATATTCCCATCCAGAGCAGGTGTTGAGCCCAGGCCCGGGGATTTTGGGAGGCCACGCACCTCAGTGCCTTCTCCAGCTCCTGGTTCATGCGTTCAGTTTGGCCGTTTGACTGCGGGTGGAATCCAGACGATAGGCTGGCGGTGGCCCCAAGGAGATGACAGAACTCCTTCCAAAAGGTTGCTGAGAATTGCGGACCCCGGTCTGACACTATATCCTGGGGTAGGCCATGGATACGAAACACATGTTCCAGGACCACCTGGGCGGTCTCCTTAGCAGAGGGTAGTTTGGGAAGGGGCACGAAGTGGGTCATCTTACTAAAGCGGTCAACAATGGTAAGGATGACTGTGTGTCCGTCAGAGGGCGGAAAAGACCCGTAACAAAGTCCAGTGAAACGTGGGACCAGGGCCTCTTGGGTATGAGTAGGGGTTTGCAGCTGCAGCAACCCAGCAGGAGGCTGGTTGGGGGTCTTGTTTCGGTTACAAGTGGGACAAGCTCGGATGAATTCTCGGACATCCCGTCTCATCCGCCGCCACCAGAACCGCTGGCGGACCAGATGAAGGGTGCGAGTGATGCCGGGATGACAGGCCAGACGGGATTCGTGCCCCCACTGAATCACAGGTGACCTGAGATTTGCTGGAACAAACAGACGGTTGGGGGCGCTGGTGCTTGGGCCTGGCTGGTCCCGAAGAGCCTCCATGACCTGCTTCTCGATCTCCCAGGTGAGGGCCGCTACGACAAAGTGGCTGGGAAGAATGGGGGCTGTCATGGCAGTGGTCTCGTCCTTCTGAAACATCTGGGAAAGGGCATCAGGTTTGATGTTGCGAGATCCCGGGCGGTAGGAGAGCGTGAAATTGAAGCGGGTAAAGAACAGAGACCACCGCTGTTGACGGGAGTTCAGCCTCCTGGCTGTTTGGATATACTCCAGGTTTTTGTGGTCTGTCCACACTACGAATGGTTCCTTTGACCCCTCTAACCAGTGCCGCCATTCTTCAAGGGCGAGCTTGACAGCCAACAGCTCGCGGTTCCCAATGTCGTAGTTGCATTCGGCAGGGGTTAGCCGACGGGAGTAGAAGGCACAGGGGTGCATCTTGCCATCCTCAGCTGCTCTTTGAGAGAAAGCACTGCACCCACTCCCACGTCCGAAGCATCTACCTCCACCACAAACTGCCTTGCTGCATCTGGCATCTGGAGGATGGGAGCAGAAGTGAAACGTGTCTTGAGGATATTGAAGGCCTTGTCAGCGGCTGCTGTCCATTGGTACGGTTGTTTAGTGCTGGTTAGCGCCGTGAGTGGTGCAGCCACTGTGCTATAGTTTCTGATGAACCTTCTATAAAAGTTCGCAAAGCCCAAGAACTGTTGCAACTTCTTCCGAGACTCAGGAAACTGGCCAGGAAGTGACAGCCGACACCTTCGTGAGATCCATCTGAATGCTGCCCTCGGTCACCACATACCCCAGGAATGAAACAGTTTTTGCATGGAACTCGCACTTCTCTGCCTTCACGAAAAGAGAGTTCTCCAGCAGGCGGCGCAGGACCAACTGGACATGGTGCGTGTGTTCTGACAGAGTCTTTGAGAATATTAAAATATCGTCAAGGTACACAAATACGAATGTATTTAGCATGTCCCTGAGGATATCATTCACTAGGGCTTGAAAAACTGCTGGGGCATTGGTGAGGCCGAAGGGCATGACGAGGTATTCATAGTGGCCGGTTGGTGTGTTGAACGCTGTCTTCCATTCGTCTCCCTCTCTCACTCGCACCAGATGGTAGGCATTGCGAAGGTCCAGCTTTGTGAATACGGTGGCTCCCTGCAGCAGTTCGAAGGCAGACGAAAGTAAGGGCAGTGGGTAGCGATTCTTAACCGTGATGTCATTCAGACCCCGGTAATCTATGCATGGACGAAGAACCGTCCTTCTTGCCGACGAAGAAGAATCCCGCTCCTGCGGGGGAAGATGACGGTCTGATTATCCCGGCGGCAAGAGAGTCATTAATGTAGTCCTCCATGGCCTTTCTTTCTGGGGCTGACAGTGAATAAAGACGACCCTTGGGAGGTGCTGTGCCAGGTAGGAGATCAATCGCACAGTCATAGGGTCTGTGTGGGGGTAGAGATGTCGCCTTGGATTTGTTGAACACCTCTTTCAGGCTGTGGTAACAGGCCGGAACATTGGATATGTCGGGGGTTTTGTAACGTTAGATATTTCCCGGTGAACGGGCAGGGTGGCCCCCCTTAAACAGGTCTGGTGACAACTCCTTCCCCACTCACGGACTGTTCCTGTCTCCCAGTCGATGTGGGGGTTGTGCTGACGGAGCCACGGGTATCCGAGGAGAATGAGTGGTTGGCCAGGTGAGTGTAGGAGGTGAAACTGAATGGACTCCTGGTGGTTTCCTGACAACAGAATTGTCACAGGGGCGGAGATGTGAGTGACCGTGCCAAGATGATGCCCATCCAGGGCTCGTGCAGGAATGGGTTGTGTCAGTTGATGATGGTTCACGCCCAGTTGCCGTGCAAGCTCAGGGTCCATGATGTTTGCTTCGGCTCCGGAATCCACAAGGGCGGCCAATGTATGAGTCGTGTCGGAAAGCTGAAGGCGGAGATGAAGCAGGGTTTTTCGGATGGGGGGAGACTGAAGATTTGTTGAGCTCACCCGGATCTCCCCTACACCTGGTGAGCTTCGGCTTTTGCCGGACAGTTGGCGACACGGTGATTTTCACCACCACAGTAGAGGCAAAGGTTGGAGCTTAGACGGCGCCGACGCTCCTCGGGAGTCAGAGAGGCACGGCCAATCTCCATGGCCTCAGGCTGATTGAGTTGACTTTGGGACTTGACAGGCAGGGGCTGGACAGAGGTGAGAACCCGAGTGCGGATGGCAGGTTGACCGAGACGCCCCTTCTCCCTCCTCCGGGTCTGTATACGGCGGTCAATGCGGACGGCAAGGTCAATGGCGGCATCAAGTGTTGAGGGCGGGTCATGAGAAACAAGCTCGTCTTTGATATAGTCCGCCAAGCTGTGGAGGAAGGCTTGCACCAGTGCCTCTGAGTTTTTTAAACGAGCTTTGACTGGCCAGGGTACGAAAGTCAATGGAGAAGTCTGCCACTGTCCGATTGCCCTGACGGATGGTGAGCAGAGCTTGTGACGCTTCGGCTGTTGGCGAGCCTAGGTCAAAGACCTTTAACATCTCCTCCTCAAAGGCACTGAAGGAGGCACAGGCTGGGGTTTGCCGGTCGAATTCTGCCGTTCCCCACAACCGAGCTCGGCCGGTGAGATGGGTGATGACATACCCCACCTTGGTTCCCTCCGTTGAGAAGGTCCTGGGCTGTAGTGCGAACTGGATTCGGCAGCTGCTCAAGAATGGCCTTACTTGCTTCTGGTTCCCATTGAAACGTTCCGGGTTCCCAATCTTTGGTTCAGGAGCATGGGGATCTGGTGGCAGCACTGCCGGGCCTGCAGCATTGGGACCTAGGGCATCTGGAGAAGCTCCAGCGGAGGGATGAAGGAGTGTCGGTGGTACAGGAACAGAAGGACCAGGGGTGGGTGCAGGTGGAGTAGCCGGGTTTGAGAGTAGTTGCAGGGCTTGGGCTAGCTGTTGTTGCTGCAGTTGGAACTGTTGCTGTTGTAGCTGAAACTGTTGCTGCTGCTGCTGAAGCTGTTGCTGTTGCTGCTGGATCTGTTGTTGCTGCTGGTTGAATTGCTGTTGTTGTTGGTTGCCTAGCTGGAGAAGGGAAGCGAGGTCGCCGGCCATCCGATTGATGTCTCCCTCAGTGCGCTCCAAACGCTGTAGGGCAGTCATCTCTGGCTCCTCCTCCATAGTGGTCAGGGGGTGCGCTGGGTCCATGATGGTCAGATCGTTCTGTCACGGACAGAAGACGACCCAAGAGCGCAAGTTCAAATTCAGAGTTGTTTATTGAAGGGTTCAGGGGGGAAGAGGAGTGAGTGAATCTTGAGGTCTTTGGAGGTGCCGGTTCCAGGGGTGCTAGGAGTGCCAGGGGTGTCAGGGGTTCCAGGGGTGCTTGGGGCTCTGGGGTTTTCCAGGGTCCTGTGGGTTACCTGGGGCACGGGGGGTCACCAAGTGTCCGGGGGTTTCCAGTCCAAAGTGCCTAGTGTGTGTGTCCCCCAGTGATCGAGCGGCGTGTCGGGCTGAGGGTGGTGAAGCGTCTGGGCTCGCTCATCTGGTGGTCGGAGAAACTGGGGGAAACACACACACAAAAGCAATATGAATGGCAGGCAGAAGTACAGACCAGGGCTAGGCAATAATTGTGGTGAGAGACAGAAGGCAGAATCGAGTTACCGGAGGGGCTGAAGATCAGAGAGTAGTCGAGGTCCAGAAGGCAGGTCGGGATAGTCGGGGCAGAAGAACAGGGAGGCAGTCAAGAGGATCGGAATCAGACAGGAGTCAGAGCGTAGACAGGCAGGTTACTGGTCCGGGTTTGAAGACGATCTGACAGGGCTTGGCTGAAAAACAGGGCTTGATATACTGGGAGAGGTTAGTGGGGAAATGCAGTGCAGCTGGCAGAGTAATTAGAACAGAGTGAGGCAAGGTGAGGATGGCGAGTGGAAAATGCAGTGCAGCTGGCCAGGTAACAAGAGCAGAGCAGGGCGGAGCCAGGTGGAGCTCGTTAGGCAGAGTAGGGAGAGAGTGAGCAGAGTGGCAGAGAATTGAATGCAATTAAGGTTGCTACCAGGGAGAGAGAGTGCTCATGACAAATTTAAACACTGCATATATGCATTGGCTGACGTGTAGGTGGACTAGTGAACGTGAGCGTGAGCGTGCATGCGTTTGTGTCTGTGTTTTTCTGAATTTGCACGTGTTTGTGTTTGTGTGTGTGTGTGTGTGTGTGTGTGTGTGTGTGTGTGTGTGTGTGTGTGTGTGTGTGTGTGTGTGTGTGTGTGTGTGTGTGTGTGTGTGTGTGTGTGCGCATGCACACACAAACGCACGCACGCATGCACACACACACAGGCAAAAACACACGCTTGCACAAACACACACACACACACACAGTTCTCTCCTGCCAAACGTTTTCCCTGTTTGCTATATTTTAATTATACATTAAGTCTATGTGTGTGTGTGTGTGTGTGTGTGTGTGTGTGTGTGTGTGTGTGTGTGTGTGTGTGTGTCTGTGTGTGTCTGTGTGTGTGTGTGCGCACGCGAGCACGTGTGAAACAAAGAGGGAAAACGTAGGCAGGCCCGAATGTAATTAACAGTTGTGGTGTGATCTCACTGGGATGGCTACCAGGGGGAATGGGGAGCGCACCATAACACTGATGTTGACTGTGTGTGTGTGTGTGTGTGTATGTGTGTGTGTGTGTGTGTGTGTGTGTGTGTGTGTGTGTGTGTGTGTGTGTGTGTGTCTCTGTGTGTGTGTGTGTGTGTATGTGTGTGTGTGTTTGTGTCTCTGTGTATGTGTGTGTGTATCTGTGTGTGCCTGTGCCTCTGCCTGTACCTGTGCATGCGTGCGTGCATCTGTGTGTGTGTGTGTGTGTGTGTGTGTGTGTGTGTGTGTGTGTGTGTGTGTGTGTGTGTGTGTGTGTGTGTGCGTGGGTGCTTTTCTCTCTCGTGTCTGTCTCCAGTGACTGTTGGGCCTCATTTTTTTTCACTATTTGAATCACTGCAATCACACTGTTAGCACGTCAGCCTTCAAATACAATAGCATTAAACACACAGTGCATAGCAGAAACAGATGATCGACATGGTGCTTGGCTGCAATGCTACACATACATTATGCTAATAGCCTATATTAAGGCCCCAAAACAGGCCTGCTAGCAGCATGCATATTAGTAATAGCTGGTATGGTGTGTTAAGCATTTTACAGAATATTTCAAGACAAATGGATGCAAAACAGTAATTTGTGGTATAATGAATTTTGTTATTAGATTCATGCACACGCACACTCACACACACACACACACACACACACACACACACACACACACACACACACACACACACACACACACACACACACACACACACACACACACACACAAGAATCCAAATTCGCAGTAATGCCATGGCAGTATGTTGCAATAATCGCTGATGTTGTGTACTGTTTTTTAAAAAAAAATACTAAAGCAGAAAAGCGTAAACAAGTGTAAATATGCGTAAACAACTGAGACAACGTTTACAACAGTCATTCCCTATGAGGCCAGAAACCAGTGTTGCCAGATTGGGTGGGTGCCCGCCCAATTGGGCTAATTAGGATGAGCGTCTGCGGGTAAAAATCTGCAAAATTGGCCATTTGACGTTTTTTTTTTTTTCAGCCGTTTTGGGCCCATAGAAGTCAATGTAATTTTTTGAATTTGGAAGGAATTTAGCACATTTTTGCGGTTTTTGAGAAGCTTTTAGGCAGGATTTGGTAAGACACATCTGGCAACACTGTCAGAAACATGCTTG
>NC_085877.1:40782561-40785061 GCF_034702125.1 Engraulis encrasicolus
TGTTGTAGTTACTGCAAATTTGACACAGCAACATCACTAAAATGGGACGCATTTCAACCATAAGGTTTTGTCACAACAAAAAGGAGGTGTAATGAAGACCATATTCAGTCTAAACCAGTGGTTCTCAAACTTTTTCCATCATTCCCCCCTTCAGAGGGTCTGAATGCTTCCGAGCCCCCCCAAGCAACAGCAGTACTCGCGCAGACTGATTTTGCGATCGCTGTGCAGAATCAAAGGAAAGTTGATGACTGGTGAAATTAAACAAAGAGGGACTGCAGTCGAATGCAGATGTTTGTTCATTTCCTATGGTATTCAAATGAATGACAATTAATAATATAAATAATGTTGGTGAGGGCTTTAAACTTATTGACTTATTGGTGAGACAGGAAATCATTTCCTTGGGGAAAAAACCCACGTCACAAGCCCCCCCTGAGATGCCTCTGCGCCCCCCCAGGGGGGCTTACGCCCCACTTTGAGAAACACTGGTCTAAACTCAATTTTGACAAATTATGTTGATTATGTTGATTGATTGATTGATTGATTGATTGCTTTATTGACAACACATCAGTTATCTTCTATTAGAAGTACTGTTCTTCCTGTGGTCAAAACAAATTCATACATTATTTTTCATTTTTCTCTTTTCTTTTTACAAATACCCCAACCCCAACAGAAGACAAAAACACAAGACACACAAAACAGAACAAAACAAACTCAAAAGAGGAAATGAGAACCTGTCACTCATACGTTACGTTGGTCCTATTAATACTGCTTTCACCCTATAAATAGAGAGTGAAATAAAACACAAACAATGTTACAACTTAAAAAAAAAAAAAAAACATTTCTGAAAATAGGGGCCCACGAGGGTCCGTGGCCCACCGCTGAGTCAGTTCTGCTCCGCTAATTATGAGGGGGCCCTTTAAGCCAAACATGCCCGGGACTCACTAGAACGACGCCCTTTCGGTACTTACCGCTTACGTCATACGACCCTAAACCTAACCCTAACCCTAACCTTAACCCTAAACCTAACCCTAAACCTAACCCTAACCTTAACCTTAACCCTAACCTTAACCCTAAACCTAACCATAACCTTAAATCGCTTGTTTGAAATATTTAATTACCATGTGAAGTCACGAGAGGGCGTCAAACTAGTGGGACCCAAACATGCCCGGGCCCTATTTCTCCCCCAGGCTGGCCCTGGGAATGTGTATATACTGTACTGTGCGCATGTGGCAAAGGAGAACGAATGAGATTCAGCACCATGGCTAGTTCCCCAGTGAAGCTTTCTCTATGGCTAGTTCCCCAGTGAAGCAAAAATGCTGAATCAAACAAAGATATCGCAAACCACGCCCACTCAATGCAAAAGTGTGTGCTCAAGTTGGGTATCCTAAGGGGGCGTTGTCCCCTACTTCTTCTTCTCTTTTTGAGGTGTTTGCGCAAGACGTGCGCTACCGCCATCTACAGCGCTAAGGGGACTTCATTGATTCTCAACCTCAGGACTCCGAAGGTCTCCTAACCGAAGGTCTCCTAAAGGGGCGTTCACCCAACATAAAGTGGATACCGGAAAGGAAACAACATGACGCTTCTTGGTTACATCCAGTTTCTTTGAGTGAAGCTTTCTCCAGCTAGCACCATGGACAGCACCAAATTCAGGTCAAGTCAAGTGAAGTGAAGTGAAGTGAACATAGATAATAGATTGGATTTGAATTGATGTTGAACAGTATATGACCACATTGATTTCATGTAGAGGTATTGTGAAATGAGAGCTAAACGAAGAAGTACAATGCACGTGCTGTGTGTGTAAACTTCTCCTATTGCTCACAGCACCGTGAACAGGGTTTACCTGGGTGGCTTTTATTGCAGAGGAATGTGCAGGGCTGGACTGGCAATATGGCATAAAGGGCATCTCCCGGTGGGCCCCGCACCCTTGTGGGCCCCTATTTTCAGATTTATTTATTTTTCTTTTTTCTTTTTTTTTTAACATTTCTGAAAATAGGGGCCCACAAGGGTGCGGGGCCCACCAGTGAGTCAGGTCTGTGCCGCTAATTATTATTTACACATTATTTGCACATGATTTCAGATCTGAAGGGGAAAAAATCCAACATCCAAGTCTCTCATCCCTCACTTGCAGACGAGCTGAACCAGTTCTATACACGTTTTGAGGTCAACACCAAACCAGCAGGAAAGCAGCAGGACCTGATAGGAGTCCAGGCCGTGTCATCAAGTGTGTTCAGAGCAACTGGCTGGTGTGTTTACAGACATCTTCAACTTCTCCCTGTCCATGTGTGTGGTGCCAAGCAGCTTTAAGTCATCTATCATTGTTCCAGTGCCTAAGAAAAACCAAATCACCAGCTTGAACGATTGGCGACCTGTGGCCCTCACCCCCATCGTGAGTAAATGTTTTGAAAGGCTTGTGAAGAACATCATCTGTAAAATGATTCCACCTACGCTTGACTGTCATCAGTTTGCCTACAGACAGAACAGATCAACTGATGATGCCATC
>NC_085877.1:40792561-40795061 GCF_034702125.1 Engraulis encrasicolus
CAACGTTGATTTGCTGAAGAGGTGAGAGTGATTCAGTGATTAAAGGGACACTGTGTGAGATTTTTAGTTGTTTATTTCCAGAATTCATGTTGCCCACTCACTAATGTTACCTTTTTCATGAATACTTACTACCACCATTAAATTCTAAGTATTCATTATGACTGGGAAAATTGCACTTTTCATACATGAAAAGGGGGATCTTCTCCATGGTCCGCCATTTTGAATTTCCAAAATTAGCCATTTTTAGCTGCAAAAATGACTGTACTTGGACCATACTAGAAAATATTTGTTTATTACTTAGAAAACGTTCTTATAAATATCAAATTTGGCAATAGGCAGCCCAGTTTCAATGAGCAGCATTGTTGCAGTACCTTTTTTGACCATTTCCTGCACAGTGTGCCTTTAACCCTAAAGCGACCAACTGGGATCATTTATGACCCCGGGCACATATTTTCATACACCATTTCTGCAATTTCTCCTTCTAGGAGTTTGTCAATACATATGTTGTGCATGGTGTAAATGATTTTTGTGAGATTTGGACCATCTGTATGGGATTTATAATCAAAACACCTCTGGGGTCATTTATGACCCCGAGAGGATCCATGAGATACTCTACATTATAATGTCCATTGTTGTTGTAATTTTCAAACTCTGCTTTTTGTATTGTGTTGCTAGGGGCAGGCCATGGTCTGCAGACCTAAAATATTCATAATATAAACATTTATAGTATTAAAATATAATATATTATGTAAATAAATAGGGCACCCCTGCGATAGCCAATCAAGCCATATTGTGAGGGCACCCAGGTAGCATTTTCTCTGTTATTGCTTCATATTTGTTGATATCATGGCACAGTGGTCCTAGACCAGTGATTCTCAAAGTGTGGTCCGGGGACCACTGGTGGTCCGCAACAGAGTTCAGGTGGTCAAGCTAGCAATAGGCTATACGTTGTGACCACAACAAGACAGGATTGTAATGTGAATTAAAAATAAGTGATCTGCATCGAAATCAGCAGTGTCAAATTAGCACCCCTCAACTGTTGATTCAGTTTCTGATTCAGATTCAGTCCCTGATCATTTTTGGGGAGGCAAAGTGGTCCTTGGCCTGAAAAAGTTTGAGGAACATTGTCCTAGACACATGATGAGAATATCAAATGGAAGTCATCCTGATGAACAAAAAGGGAGGAAATAAGTAATCACTGTAGAAGCGTTTTTAGAATTTGCCTTGCTATATATATGGCTGTACAAAGGCTGAAGCATCAGTTGAATAATTTCTTTGGTCTAATACATATGGAAGACACCTTTTCACAGCTACAATGTACAGAAAAAGTTTCAGAGAAATTTTGAGTGTGCATAAGCTTATACTGTATGTTTGAGTCATGGTTTTGTCTATGTAAATTACCATATTCTCTGATCTTGTGATTTCATGAACACAGAAATATTGAGTAGCCTAAAGTTTTATTGCAGATATATGGGCCTAATGGATGGAATTTAGCTTGGTTTCCCAAAGTTTCACTTTGAGCAATTTCCATAATTAGCATAAATATACTGTATTTCATACTGTTTTTCATGTGAATAGGCTAAAAAATGTAAATGATAGATATCACCATGAAACTTTCTCAGTTGATTACTGATGATAAGAGAAGAAAAAAATGTATTGGATGATTTTTGTATTTTGATGTTTACATATGCAAATGAGGGCATACATCATATTTAGCATATACATATGAAAGTTTGACTAATTTTTAGCAAAACAATAAAATGTTCAAATTCACATTTTTTTGCTTTAGATGAGGGACAAGTATGTGCAAGATGTAAATAAATTTGAATGAACCCCAAAAAATAATTTATATAGTGGTATTTCCATATAAACTCCTTGGGGTCATAAATGACCCGTCTCGGTCAGATTAGTCGCGAAAACAGGCCGGTCGCTTGAGGGTTAAGAATGACACCCGATCTGCGTGGTGGACGTGTTCTGAAGTGACTTATCTGCTCATTTTCACATTGTGTTCGATAGGCGACAAAACTTTTGTCTTGTGAAAATCTGCCCTGTCTGTGTTCATTAAAGGGACACTCCACCCATTTTGCATTAGGCTTTCCATTGATAGACACCCAGTCATACTTTTGAATGGTCTTTCAAAAATCTCTCAATTCCCCCTGAGATTGGAAAAATCCACATTCATCTCTTAACACTTCCTATGTCAATGATGTAAAAATGGTCATTTTGCATCATCGACATAGGAAGTGTAAGAGAGGTGGATTTCTGTTGAGACTACAAGCCTTTTTCCCACCTTTTCAACCCCGCCCATAGGGGGTTGGACCTAATGCTCTAACAGACCTATCACAGATCAGTGTCCCAGTGCTTTTGAAATCACTGGCATTGAGGCTCCAGTAAGCAGTGTTGCCAGATTGGGCTGTTTCCCACCCAATTGGGCTGCTTGGGATGGCCGTCTGCGGGTAAAAATGGCATTTTACAGGAAAACTCGCCCAATCTTTCCCAT
>NC_085877.1:40800061-40802561 GCF_034702125.1 Engraulis encrasicolus
CCTGTAGCCTAGGGGCCTCATACCAGGCTGTCTTAATCCGGCCCTGTTCATATCATTCTATGCTGCCCCACAAAGACAAAGTGCCCTAACTGGCGCCAACATTGAAACTCTGAAAAAGGCCTTCAACGCTTTGGTATTAGGTAGGATGTTGGGTAACACTTTCTATGAAGCCCATATCTATAGTGCATTATGAACGCATTTATAACAGCTTATAATGCGCATCATAATTAATCATAGTGCACCATGACAGTTCGAATATATTGTAAGCCCCTTCACTGCCTATAGTTTATAACCATCCACGATCACTCAAAACACCCTAAGATGTATAATACATTATAAGCTAGATTTATAGTTATTCATGACTGTTGATATACTCCATCATGAAGCATTATGAGTGTAGTCGTAATGCACTATGATTATGATGCGCATTATAAGTTGTTATAAATGTGCTCATAATGTGCTATAGATATGGGCTTCATAGAAAGTGTTACCGGATGTTGTAGTTCTGTACTGCAAATTTGACATAGCAATATCTCTAAAACAGGACACATTTGGACCATAAGACTTTGCCACGAGAGAAAGGAGGTGTTACGAATGCCATTTCCAGTCTTAATTCAATCTTGAGAAAATGTGTAGTTATTGCACTTTGCCTTTGTTGGGCAAATTTGAGCATGTTTTCATCAATCTCTCTCTCTCTCTCTCTCTCTCTCTCTCTCTCTCTCTCTCTCTCTCTCTCTCTCTCTCTCTCTCTCTCTCTCTCTCTCTCTCTCCACGTTCCTACTATCCAGTCGCTTCGTGAAAGTATTCTGAAATCCTTTTTTTTCTTATTTTGTTTTCTCCTCTTACATTTCTTCTCTTCACTTTGTTTTCATACTTTTTTTCCCTCACGCCAGGCCTTCCACTTTTTTCATTCTTTTTATCATCTATACTTTCTTCTTTCTCTCTCTTTCTCTCTCCATGCTTTCCTTTCTGCTGTCTCTCTCTGTGGCATATATTTGGCATTGGCATATCTCTCTCTCTCTTAGCGTTGAGCTCCGCTGGCTTCGAAAATTACACAAACAGGGAGAAAAGAATACAGCATGAGGGTGATACACACACACACACACACACACACACACACACACACACACACACACACACACACACACACACACACACACACACACACACACACACACACACACACACACACACAGACACACACATACAGCCACACACAAACACACACACATACAGCCACACACAGACACACACACACACACACACACACACACACACACACACACACACACACACACACACACACACACACACACAGGCAGATATGAATTTACACGAACAGGGAAAAGAATACGACATAAGAATGATACACACATACAGGTGCACACAAGACATATACAGTACGCACACACGCACGCACGCATGCACACACACACACACACATACAGGTGCACACAAGACACACACGCGCACGCACACACACACACACATACACACACACACACACACACACACACACACACACACACACACACACACACACACACACACACACACACACACACACACACACACACATACAGGTGCACACAAGACACACACAAAGATATGAAATGACACAAACAGAGAATAACAATACGCTAGACTACAGTGAGGGGAGAGTGATGCTTGAGCAAAATAGAAAGCCAGTTGTGCATGCAGGTGCAGATAGCAAAACATATCTGAATAGATTGGGGATTATTTTGAAGAGAGAGAGAGAGAATGGTGTTCCCAAACTTTTTTCCCTGTGCACCCACTTTTACATCTCAATGTGGTTCGCGCACCCCCTAAGCCAGGGTTTCCCAAACAGTGGTGCGTGCACCCCTGGCGATGCGCGGCCTGCCATAAGGGGGTGCGCGAGCTAAATAGAGCAATGGTGGATATGTGAGTTTTTTATCCAGCATTGGTCCCTTATTGGTCAAAGGGGGGAACACAATTACTGTCACGGACCAGACAGAAGAGGACCACAAATGCGTCACGATTTGAAAGTTTATTGATCTTTGGGGAAAGGGAGTTGGGAGAGCGAGTCTTGGGAACCTGTGTGTGTGTGTGTCCCAGCAGCAGAGAAGCATCCGATGGTGGTAGAGGGTCCGGGAGTCCTGGGGGGGAACACACACACAACAGGAGAGATCAATGAACATGGAAGTACAGGCAAGGGTAGGCAGTAATCGTGGTCTTAAAGTCAGAAAGGCAGGTCGGTTTACCGGGGATCAAGATCAGGCAGGTTTGCAGAGCGGAAGGCAGGTCGGGTTGTCAGGGGCAGGAGATCAAGCAGGTTTGCAATCGGGTCCGGGTTCGATCACAGGAGTCAGATTTGTAGCCAGGAAACAGGAGTCACAGGAGTGAAGTTTACAGACGGTCTGACAAAGGAGAAATGATAACCAGAGCTTTAAATACAGAGGTTAATGAGTAGAGGGAATGCAGTGCAGCTGGATGGCCAATGAGGTGAGAGAGTGAGAAC
>NC_085877.1:40810061-40815061 GCF_034702125.1 Engraulis encrasicolus
TCTTCAATCAATGTGATATAGCCCATCCTTCCATCTTTCCACCATCATGGGTACAATGTATAGCAGTGGTTCCCAACCTATATTTGAACAAACACCCCCCTTGACATCTTTATAAGCCGCACAAACGCCCCCTTGGCCTCATCACAAGCCTGCCAATCAGGGCTCCGAACCGGTTCAAGGAACGAAAACGAAAACGAAAACCGAAAACTAACGAAATTTCATGGAATTTTACGAGGAACGGAAACGGAAACGGAAACGAAATGGTCTTCAAGTGTTCCGGAACAAAAACGTTATTCTGAAATCCACAAACCGGTTAATAACGGTTTTTTTTTCGTTCTCTATATTTCATACAAGTGCACGATTTTGTTTGAGGAGTAACCATGGCGACGAGCAGTCTTTTAGTTCGGCTACTGACATGTATGAGGGGATGCATGCATAGCCTACGGCAACAGCATTTTGCTTCACCTGAGCTCTTGCCACCGATTGATAAAATATTGAGGAGCATTGGCCAATCAAAGTGCGGCTGTAATGCTGTGCATTGTATCAGAGAAATTAGAACACAGGGAGAAGGCTCAGTCTCATTGGTTCCCATTGTAGCCAGTTAGCTTTGCATGCATAATGCAGTAACGAGCGTAGGCCAGTCCTTCATGTGGGAAAATGTATGGAATGGAAAGGGGAACCCATGCTAAATACATTGCTACTGCCATTTCCAGTAACAAATATTATCAACAAAACATTCCTGGTAAGCACTATGACTGTTGTTTAACAATAGGCTGTATTGACAAATCGTTCAGGTGTGTAGTTTTACAGCAGGTTAGAAGATTTCAACCTGTACTCGCTAGCATCGTGCTAATGTTTATGGGTTTGGCCCCATAAAAATTGAGCTTTGTGACCCAGTCTAGTGGCGCAAAATAATCGAAACGCTACTCAAATGGGGTCTTATTATTTCTAGCTTCGAACTTAATATTAATATTTCAGGACAAAAAATTATAAAAAATCACAAAAATTATAATGGTAAAAAACTCCATTGACACCCATTCATTTTGCACTGTCCCGTGGTTAGGGTTAGCCAGTTGTGGCTAGTAGCAAGTTCCGTGAGTGAACAGCCCCTGATTGTATGGAGAAACTTCCTGGGTAAATTTTACGGATGTGCTTCTCCTGGCTTTCTCGTAGTGATTGGAAGTTGGCTCTAATAAACCCGCCCTAAAGTTGTTGACCACCAATATCAAATAAGTTTTTGTAAGAGAGATGACACTTTACCCGCGCTGTTCTTCAGTCTCATTCACGGACAGTACAGAGTTTTACACAATGGAGAGCAAAAGAGAATATGTCTTGAGATCGGTGTTGGGATTCCTACAGGGTATTTGGACCATACAGTCTATGATTTGCAAAGGAATTGGATAGGCGATTTGATGAACCTATTTCGCAGAGTGCTCTCGAGAGGCAACTGGTGGGTAAGTCATGTTTAGCTTACTACTTGTAATGGCACCGCCGAGTGCCTCGATGTTCAATGCGGTTATGGCAAATTATGTTGTCGTAAAGTTACTGAGGTGCTTTTGTTGTGCGCAGCGTAACCCACTGTCGGTTGTAGAGAAGGGAGGTGAGAGCTGGTGTTTTATGTGCTGTAATCAAGGACGTCTTATTTATCTGTTGTTGTGGTCAATGCGGGATAAAGTCATCCATGGCATATGGACTGACGCTAGCTGGCCCACTCAATGTTTCGATGGTTTCCTCAGTATTGCGCAATATTTCCTGGCTGTCATCACGAATAACAGTAGGTCGCGTGTGACAACAAGCAGGGATAGAGAAAGACAGCGCATTTGTTGTTGTTTAAGTTATTATTCTCTTCTGTCGTGCAGAGGGCTGGGCTGATGGGGATCTGGAGTAGCCTACGTGGAAACTCTTACTATTTTGTGACGCTTGTCTGTTAGGCTACAAAAGGTCTCCGGTTTTGTGGTGATGGACTTGCGCTGGAATGGTTGGTAGCCGATATCTGAGAGCATATCCGAGGTTTTAGACTATGCAACCTGTCCCTTCTCTAGTGACCCCTTGCATCGTGCACATCTCAAAACAGTTTGGGATTTTTTTGTGGAGCAAGCTTGTGTCCCTTTTACTTACACGTTTCACTTGCTGCAAACCTCATCATGGCCTATTAAATAGAGCTAGGCAAGAACTGAAATCCATGCCTATCGACACCTCTTATCATGCCAACGTCACCTGCGCTATTCTGTATTGTGCTTCCCTAATCAACATTTCCACCCACCGCTACTGGGCTGGCATAGGCTACTGTTGATAAGAATTATAGGCATAGGTTAAATCTGCCAGGATGGATAGCCCATCTGAGTGTTTTTGGGTGTGTTATTATTTTTGAGAATAGCTGTGTAAATCAAGGGGAAATAATGAGTACGTCTATTCTAAGATAAAGTCCACGAAAATAGACTTAATATGGCCGTTAAACACTGCAGGAACGTTAAGAACGAACGTTATTTTTCGTTCCGAACCGGTTCAGGAACGATATTTTTGTGGGGGAACGATTGCAAGAACGAAAACGTTAAACTGAAACTTGCCTGAACCGTTCGGAACGGAACGTTTGAAAAATAATTTCATTTTCAAGCCCTGCTGCCAATGCCCCCCTCAGTATTAAAGCAATCGAAATAGACTAATGTCCCCCATTTGCTAATAGGCATCACCCCTTCACAGCTGCCTCCTCCTCAACGCCCCCCAAGAGCTCCCTAATGCTGTGTAGAGCCCCCGCTGAGAACCACAACTGTATAGAGCAGTGTTTCTCAAACAATTTTAGACCGAGGACCACTTTGTCCCCGCAAAACTGTTCAGGGACCACCTGTCCCTAATGCTGTGTAGAGCCCCCGCTGAGAACCACAACTGTATAGAGCAGTGTTTCTCAAACATTTTTAGACCGAGGACCACTCTGTCCCCGCAAAACTGTTCAGGGACCACCTGTCAACTGAATTGACAGTTGGCTGGTGCTAATAGGACACTGCTAATTTTGGTGCAGATCACTTAGTTTTCTATGAACATTACAAGCCTGTCTTATTTTGGTCATAAATACGACTTTAGCTATGTTTAGTTTGTCTTGGAAAAGTAGACATCCCCTCACGACCACCTGAGCTATATCGCAGACCACCAGTGGTCCCCGGACCACACTTTGAGAATCACTGGTATAGAGTGATCGTCTCAACACAGCCATCCATAGCACCACAGACACAACAGCAGATGCACAGCAGCAATCTGTGCACTGTGTGCTTTTATTAATGGTTATCATTTAATAGCTGGATGCATTTGAAAGAAAGAAAGAAAGAAAGAAAGAAAGAAAGAAAGAAAGAAAGAAAGAAAGAAAGAAAGAAAGAAAGAAAGAAAGAAAGAAAGAAAGAATTTAGAATTTAGAATTTAGAAAAATTAAATTTGAGAACACTTTTATTACATACTTGGGTACAAAAGCATAGTTTTGCTATTAAACAACAGCAAAACTACAGAAAGAAAGAAAGAAAGAAAGAAAGAAAGAAAGAAAGAAAGAAAGAAAGAAAGAAAGAAAGAAAGAAAGACAGACAGAAAGAACGAAAGAAAAGTGTGTATGTACTGTGTATTACACAGTGCATCTTTAAAGGTACACTGTGCAGGAAATGGTCAAAAAAGGTACTGCAACTATGCTGCTCATTGAAACTGTGTTGCCTATTGCCAAATTTGATCTTTTCATGAAAGTTTACTAAGTAATGAACTAATATTTTCTAGTATGGCCCAAGTACAGTCAGTACCAGTCTGGATTATATACGGGATGATGAAGTGTAATAATTATGTAATGGCAATAGCATGAAACTTAGGTGGACAGAATTCTGGCCAGAAACACCAGCCTGTCAGTATGTTCTGCCGTCAAGGACGCTCTCAAAGGTAGGTCACTATTGCCACGATTAAATCACGATTAAAATTTCGACTTTGATTTCACTAATTCATCACGATTGTCGGTTATTTTCGATTAATTGTGCAGCCCTAATGTCAAGTCATGTAATACCTGTTCTGCTCTTATGCAGTACCGTGGGCAGTGTTAGATCAACAAATATTGCTGCACATGTGACTTCAGTGAAAAGGAAAACCTTGAGGTGGTATCCACACACTGCCTACACACTGACATTTACAAAAAAATGCCACATATTCATACAGTATATCCAGGCAAGCCGCCAGAGGGGGATAAAGGGGACAGATGTCCTGGGCCTAGGCACAGAGGGGGCCCAGAATTGGGTTCTCATTACATCGTATGCATTGGGTGGGGGTCCCTTTCAGATGATTTTGTTCTGGGTCCATCACAGCTGTCAGTGGCCCTGCATATGTCCTATTCTTTATATCCAATTCAGAGCAACAGTAGGTACTGTAGGCCTTTATGCTATATTTAACCAACACAAAGCTGTGAAGGTCTGGGAGAGTTTTACTTTACTTTTCTTTTCTCCTCTCCTCTCCTCTCCTCTCCTCTCCTCTCCCCTCTCTTCACCTCCTCTCCTCTCCTCTCCTCTCCTCTCCTCTCCCTTCACCTCTCCTCTCCTCTCCTCTCCAGAATCCATTGAAAAAATGTAAAAACTTAATTTTAGCCAACGCATGGGAGGCAAACACTTATTTTTACGTGACTTGGGTTTTAATGTGTTAATGGAAATATTCTGCATGTGCACACCCACACATGGACCTATGTGCGCACACAAACATGCTTACGTACATACGCACGCACGCACACACACACACACACGGTCAGGCAGGCAGGCAGGCAGGCAGGCAGGCAGGCAGGCAGGCAGGCAGGCAGGCAGGCAGGCAGGCAGGCAGGCAGACAGGCAGACAGGCAGGCAGGCAGGCAGGCAGGCAGGCAGGCAGGCAGGCAGGCAGGCAGGCAGGCAGGCAGGCAGGCAGGGAGTGTCTTAGGAGTCAGGGCTCTGCTCAGTTCACATGACCGCTAAGTGAACCTCACAGAGAGCCTCTGTCCTCTGTGTGTGTGTGTGTGT
>NC_085877.1:40822561-40832561 GCF_034702125.1 Engraulis encrasicolus
GACTACGATTGCGTCATTTTGTAGTTCACAGAGTCTTTGGTGAAGCAGTAAAAGACGCGACCTGTGACGCGACTACAAAATGCGGAAGTAGCCACTTTGCATCTTTGACTCGAGGCGTGCGAGTTGGGTTTGTGTTGTTATCAGTGAACTATCAGCGAGCTATTTCATCATGGCTAGTGAGAAGTTGAATCGTGATGAAGTTCTGAGCATGTTATTTGCCTATTCTGACTCCGAAGGACAGTTTTTATCTCACGAGGGGGATAATGATCGGACGAGCACTCTTTGTTTACCGTGGCGAAACTTCCGAAGGCTGTGATGCCGACATGCGAAGCAAGGATGTTCTCTAAGCACACACATACATTGAAACTCATTCGGTGACTTTATCCGATCTCAAGTGAGTCGGTGGTAGTGGCGAATGCAATCGTGGTGTCCATACAGGTATTGGTGGAGAAATTAGGGGTGAGAGAAGTGGGTCTGGTAATGTTAGCTTGGGCTGCCTCCATTCAGCCCCCGGAGATGCGGGTAGCCACCTATCCGGACGCAAACGCAATAATCCTGGGATCAGACAAACACTGTTCACCAAGCAGCACACACGCACTCATTCTGTCCCTCTTTCTGACTTCTACTGGGTGGATGGCAGCGGCGAACGTGCCATATCTCCGCATGGAGAGGTTTTGGTAATAGAACGCACGGTGAAGAGAAGACGCATAGGCAACCCTAAAACATGAATGTTTTAGACTCGTTGTTGACAATCAGACTGGTCACAGCGTTTTGACTGTCTTTGTAAGAGTTATAAATCAGTAAAACAGCAAATAAAGACGAAAGAGGTGGCGATATATTTCTCTCAAACGGGGGAGAGGGTGGAAGGGCGCTGCGCTCTCCACGCGAGGGGGCGGGGATTGTGTTCCTGATCGGCTTCAGGTGTCAGGCTATAACGTAGGCTTATTACGTTGGACACAATACTATGGATATAATACTTGTGATTTCATACCCATTATGTTGACAATTTGCCCATTAGTTTTGTGAAATGTAAGTGACAAACTGTAGAAGTCACTGAGCTAGACTGTGCCATGATCAACCATTTTACTGCCTATACAGCGCCTGCTCCAAAGGCCATAGTAGGCTATACAGATGTAAAAATAGGCATAAATATGAATTGAATATGTGTGTGCTGACCCTTTCTGTGAAAGTTTCACAAGCTAAAAAGGTACAGGTTACAGATACAAACATGTTCAGCCCTCCAGGCAAAAGTAGTAATTGTTGCATTATATATTTCAATATTATTGCATTATATTAGGCCTATTGCAATATTACAATATATACTATATATATTCTGCCTAAAACTACTTATTTCCTTGACCATAGTGTATGTGCACTACGTGATAGTAATGGAATGTCAAATATTGCTAAATAAATTCAATAATCTATTGAAAATTATCAATATTTTCCAAAAAATATTAAAAATTCAAAATGGCCGCCACCATATGACGTCATAATATGCAAATTAGGTATGCATATGTACTCCCAAAATATTCTTGGGGTCATCCCCAATATTTGTCTAATTGACAGTCAAGCTCTATCTGTTACCAGTGTCAAGCCACAGTCATTTGAATTTATCATGCCAACATTCAGCTTTTTTGAAAAATATTGCATTATATTAGGCCTATTGCAATATTACAATATATACTATATATATTCTGCCTAAAACTACTTATGTCCTTGACCATAGTGTATGTGCACTACGTGATAGTAATGGAATGTCAAATATTGCTAAATAAATTCAATAATCTATTGAAAATGATCAATATTTTCCCAAAATTATTATAAATTCAAAATGGCCGCCACCATATGACGTCATAATATGCAAATTAGGTATGCATATTTACTCCCAAAATAATCTTGGGGTCATCCCCAATATTTGTCTAATTGACAGTCAAGCTCTATCTGTTACCAGTGTCAAGCCACAGTCATTTGAATTTATCATGCCAAAATTCAGCTTTTTTGAAAAATAAATTGTGGCGCTTAAAGGGTTAAATCCTATCCCATCACCTTTTCATCACACCAAAGCATGAATAACAGGAAAATAACTGTCATGTACAGAGCACACAAAACTAGTTTTTCAAGCATCTGTAGCCTATACAGTATTATAGCCACCTAAAAAGTTATACATAAGGCATTAAATAATCAAAGGACTGTGGTTTGACAGTGGTACAATAGCATAGAACTTGACTGTAAATTTGAAAAAAAAAAATTATGGGTTTAAATATTTATGCATATTTTTTCACCTGTATAGGCGTACTGTACTTGATTTCCTAGCTCTTTCACAAAATAAATCAATCAATTTAATAACAAACAAAAGCCCAAAATAACAAACCAAAGAAATGCAAATAAAACACATAGACAAGTAAAACCATTTTCCTAATCCCATTCATATTAAAAAATACATGGCAAAGAATCCCACCAGTAAAAATCCCCCTGTTCAAAATGGTTTGGTCCGCCAGACGGCGGACACCCCTCTATTTTACTCAGATTGGAACATTCACTTGTTGCTGAACAAGGAAGTGGCAGCATGCCAGTGACCGGGCCAGTTAAATGTTACAGAAATGTTTTACACAGTATGTCTAACCAAATAAACTTCTATGAATTAAAATGGCCAGTTTGCAAGTGATGTTTGTTACTCATTAGAGATTGGTAAACAGATGGAAGTTGATAAATGAGTGACGCTACGAAATGCGCAAATCTCGGCACCTCAGGTAAAGAACCACTGATCTATGGCACCATCATCATCTTCATTAGGATCATTGTGGCAGAATTACTGCATCGGATCTTCGCTAGAATATCAGATTATTCTAGAATCCGATTTGGAGGGCGCCATCCTACGTACTTCTGCCAAGACACTACGTATGGTACCTGTCTTCTGTGGAGCGATGTTGAGCGGTAGGATTTTCTCCGGTGTTCTGACAAAACGGTCCAGCATTGTAATTTTATCCTACGGTAGGATGTTCTGTCAGACATGTCTGTTAAACGGTCCTACATCGCCAAAGATAGACGTCAGATATGGTTGTGTGTGTGCGTGTGCGTATGTGTGTGCGTGTGAGTGTGTGTGTGTGCGTGTGCGCGCGTGTATGTGTGTGCGTGTGTGCGCGTGCGTGTGTGTGTGTGTGCATACGTACCGTATGTATATGATATAGATGTGGTGAGTCACTCTACTGTGGGGGCAATGGGGTCAGCAGGGGGGCATTAGGCATGAACATGACTTACAGACACACACACACACACACACACACACACACACACACACACACACACACACACACACACACACACACACACACACACACACACACACACACACAGACACACACACACAGACACACACACACAAACACGCACACACACAAGCACACCTTCAGTGAGGGGCGTGGAGCATTGAAATGACTAACATTATGCATTAGTGAAGAATGTAGCAAAGGACAGCTTTAGCAATACACACACGCACACACGCACGAACACACACACACACACATACGCACACACACACACACACACACACACACACACACACACACACACACACACACACACACACACACACACACACACACACACACACACACGTACGCACCTACACACACACACACACACACACACACACACACACACACACACACACACACACACACACACACACACACACACACACACACACACACACACACACACACACACACACACACACACACACACACACACTTACTTCCACACTCCTTCACCTATATTGCATAGTGTTCCACTGAGTGCTGAATAAAATATCCATTCCACTTGCCCATATGTTCCCACATGTCTCAAATATCTCGAGCAAAACAAATCTGAGTTTTAGTTTAGTTTCAGTTTTCTGCCAGTTGTATTATCTGTAAGCCCGTATGAGATGTTTACAAAACCTGCAGCATCAGCAGACATAACAGTAGCATCAGGAGGTCAACACGTCATCTTATTTCATCTCTCTGTGCAGGTGCAATGCATACACTGCACTGTATGTGCAGGATTGGTGTGTATTGTGTATTGTGTATTGTGTATTGTGTGTGTGTGTGTGTGTGTGTGTGTGTGTGTGTGTGTGTGTGTGTGTGTGTGTGTGTGTGTGTGTGTGTGTGTGTGTGTGTGTGTGTGTGTGTGTGTGTGTGTGTGTGTGTCTTTTTGTGCGCGTACATGGAACTAAACATACATACTGTATGTTGCGTGTGTGTGCGTGTCTGTGTTTATGTGTGTGTTTGTGCGTGCGTGCGTGCGTGCGTGTGTGTCTGTGTTCCTCCCAGCTGAGAGCTACCACCACTGTGTGTGTGTGTGTGTGTGTGTGTGTGTGTGTGTGTGTGTGTGTGTGTGTGTGTGTGTGTGTGTGTGTGTGTGTGTGTGTGTGTGTGTGTGTGTGTGTGTGTGTGTGTGTGTGTGTGTGTGTGTGTGCTCATCCTTTACCTTGCTCTAGTCTCCCGTGTTTGCCCTCAGATCCACTCGGGGTGTGTGTGGATATTGCTTTTATAATGAAAACATATGCTAGACATGTTTCAGTATATACACTGGTATGTGCACTCACACACACACACACACGCGCACACACGCACACGCACACACACACGCACATGCACACACACACACACACACACACAATATACACTAAGTAAAATATACGGCTGTGGCAGCCTTGCTCACTTGGCTTGCAGCTGGTTTCATGTGGATTCATTATATTGCTTTGAATACCTCAACCTCATGTCTTTTCACATAGCCATTGACACCTACACACACGTACATACACGTACACACACACACACACACACACACACACACACACACACACACACACACAGTGTGTGCGTGTGTGTGTGTGTGTGCGTGTGTGCGTGCGTGTGTGCGTGCGTGTGTGTGTGCGTGTGTGTGTGTGTGTGTGTGTGTGTGTGTGTGTGTCTGTGTAAGTGTGTGTGTGTGTGTGTGTGTGTGTGTGTGTGGTGTGTGTGTGTGTGTGTGTGTGTGTGTGTGTGTGTGTGTGTGTGTGTGTGTGTGTGTGTGTGTGTGATCGGTGGTAATCCCAGAGGGATGGAAAGGGTGTGCAAAGAGCTGTCAGAGTTATAATTACCCCTGACAGGCTTGGAGCACGTGTGTGTGTGTGTGTGTGTGTGTGTGTGTGTGTGTGTGTGTGTGTGTGTGTGTGTGTGTGTGTGTGTGTGTGTGTGTGTGTGTGTGTGTGTGTGTCTGTGTCTGTGTCTGTGTGTCTGTGTATTTGAGTGTATGTGCGTGTGCGTGCACAATTTGACCCTGGGCTTTCTAAAAATATACAGTAACACACCCTACCCACATGCTCTCACACACACACACACACACACACACACACACACACACACACACACCCAGTGACATTTCTCCCGTCCAATAGACATCAATGGAGGTCACAGTCTCTCTTGTATGTTGCCAGATTATTGTGGATTTCCAACCGAGTTATCCTCAAAGGTACTTGCATGCCAAAATATACGCACTTGCAACATGAAAGCGAGAGTGAAAAGCCCAATTGGGAGACTCCAACTTCAGTTGTCACTGACATAGTACACAAGCGCACACTGCACACAACAAAATTGTATTTATGCCTCACTCGTGCAAGGGGGCACATGATTGAGAGCTGGGTACCTCAGTCATGGAGGAGGATGACTGGTTAATTACTCCCGAGTTAAACAGTTAAATAAACAGTTTTTAATGTGACAACGTTTCGGCCTGTCCGCCTTCCTCAGGTCACACACGTCAGACTTAAGACTCAAGTGCCGCACACTCTCGAGTTAAATAAAAAAGTTTTTAATGTGACAACATTTCGGCCTGTCGACCTTCCTCAGGTCACATTAAAAACGTGTTTTTTTTAACTCGAGAGTGTGCGGCATTTCTCTCCTCCTGCAATTGTATTTTCTGGTTTCCTCTGTTTCTGGTGTGTGTTTTGCACCTCCACTCATTGTTAATTACTCCCCCCACCACCCTGGCAGATCGGGAGCCGAACCGGCAACCTTTGGGCTACAAGTCTGATGCCCTAACCAGACAGAGTAGAGAGAGAGAGATTCCATTGGCCCATTGTTTCCGGGTTCTTATAATTGCAAGGGGGGGGGGGGGGGTGGAATCCCCTTTTAGGCAGACCTAGGCAGACCTAAGGACTGTTCTATTCAATGCTAGGAGTATTATGACACGCCCCTTTAGGCAGACCGGAACCTGGTCATGTTAGGTGCCCATAGCAACCTTTTACATTGGTATATCTCTATATACTTAAAGAATCTCTGATCATACATCCTTCATTCATTGAGTAGCAGTAAAAGCAGCATCCTTAAACCTAGAGCACAGACAGAGCAAAGACAGCACTGTAAAAAAATACCAGCTGCCTCAGAAGTGGCATATCTCTATATACAGTATTTAAAGAATCTCTGCCCTAACCGCTTGCTCATGACTGCCCTTCATAGTGAAAGGCGTATGTATCTCATGCTAGTGCATTCCGCCTTGAGGAGCGATGCCTTTGCAAGTTAGGTCGCAGGAAAGCACTTTTGTCACTTGACGATACTGTACATACAATACACACACGCACGCACGCACGCACGCACGCACGCACGCACGCACATGCATGTATGTATGTATGTATGTATAAAATCTTAAAACAATACAAACTATAACACACTGTAACACACATGAATAAATTAATCAACTAATGAATGAAGACATGTGTATATTCAGTATATATCGGTCTAAATATGCTAATTTAATTTTAATGTTCTTTTAAAACACTCATTAGCCCTAGCATTATACTGTATTCCCAACATCACTTTAACAATGTGTACGTTATCACACACACACACACACACACACACACACACACACACACACACACACACACACACACACACACACACACACACACACACACACACACACACACACACACACACACACACTCCATTTACTCTCTGATTGACACATGTCGACAGCTGTTTAATTCCAGGCTCACTAGTCAGGCAATGATGTACAAATTTGCGATTAATTTAATATCATTAATTTTATGAATAATTAAACCTCATCAATTAAAACTACTCGTCTGATCAGTATATACTGTACATCACTTGTCAAATTGTTAATGAGTGTGTGTGTGTGTGTGTGTGTTAGTGGTGTCAACAATGATCGATTCGGCGATCCAATCCAATGCGGGGCATGGACGATCCAGTATAGATGCGGCAAGTTCCAGGATCGATGCAGCAATTTTTTTTAAAGTTTCAATTACTTCCATAGATATTCGAGAGCAAATGAATGTTAAATTGAATAAAAGTACTTCAAAGCATTGCAAGACGGGTACAGATTGAATTGAATCGGATTGAATCACATAGGATCGAATCGCATAGGATGGGATCGCTACCTCTCGAATCGTGATCGAATCGGATCGTGAGGGCAGTGCCAATCCACAACACTGGTGTGTGTGTGTGTGTGTGTGTGTGTGTGTGTGTGTGTGTGTGTGTGTGTGTTTGTGTGTGTGTGTGTGTGTGTGTGTGTGTGTGTGTGTGTGTGTGTGTGTGTGTGTATGTCTGTGTGTGTTAGTGTGTGTGTGTGGCGCAGCTGTGAATATGCGTGTGTGGGAAGAGTGAGATGGTGGTTGTGTAGTTGTGTGTTGAAAAGACAGATAGACAGTGCATACAGCACAGTATGTCTATGTCTGTGTGGCATGCCTATACATTACACACACACACACACACACACACACACACACACACACACACACACACACACACACACACACACACACACACACACACACACACACACCGTTGTTGAAGTGATGAATTCACAGGGTCAAATGTACTGTGTTGGTGCTTTTCTTTATCGTTTTCTTTTTTTTTTTAACCATTTTCCGCCTTTTCCCATTTTCCTGTTTTCTTTTCCATTAGCCTGATTAGCATTTTTAAATTAGCATATAAAGAGCTCTTTTCCAAAATGCTATATCCACCATTTTTGACCTTTTGCATTTTAATATTGGAATTGACTGTAAAGAAGTGTGGTCATCTATGTGTGAATTCTTGCCATTCAAATGTTTTAAGATCATAATATTTAAACAATGCAACATTTTGCAATGCAATTCAATGGAATGTCCAATAGAAAAATGCGAATTTCCCAACATTCTATAAAATGGATATATCTCATTTTGGAAAAAAACTCTTCATTTTTAAATTAGCATATATTTGCTTAGTCTTGAGTCTCATTAATTTTTTGCCTTTGTCAGGGCTCGCAATACCAATGAATTTTTGAACACGTTCGCACTAACGCATGCACACATGCACACATGGACGCTCTCACACACACACACACACACACACACACACACACACACACACACACACACACACACACACACACACACACACACACACACACACACACACACACACACACACACACACACACACACACACACACACACAGGCATGCACACACGCACATACCAACACACACATGCACTCGGAAGAACACACACGCACGCGCGCACACACACACACACACACACACACACACACACACACACACACACACACACACACACACACACACACACACACACACACACACACACACACACACACACACACACACACACACACACACACACACACACATAAGCGCGCATTCACACACACACACATTCACAAACAAGCACTCCATGTGGACGTCTGGGAAATTAGCTGAATATGTTTGCCTGTTACGATGCCAATACAATGAATAGCTGATCTACATGTAAATGATTTGGGTCTGTACACTGAACAGGCATCAGCATGGAACATACAGTACACACAAACACACACCACACACACACACACACACACACACACACACACCACACACACACACACACTCACACTCACCACACACACCACACACACCACACACACACAGGAACACATACACATACACACACACACACACACACACACACACACACACACAAACACACGTGCGTTCACACAGACACACACACGTGTAGACACACACACACATATGTGCATGCAAACAGACACACACATACCTACACATACACTCGCACATACACTGCACACACAAACGCACACTTGGCCACATGCTCACATCCCACTGAACAGAAAGGATGAGAAAGAAAGCACATGCAGGTTGAAATGCAGACACACACACACACACACACACACACACACACGTCATGCAAATATGTGCATACAGACACACACACTCACACACACACACACACTTACTGCAGCCACTGCATATGTTCCACCTTCTCCTCTCACCGACCAGCAAAGAGCAGATTTGATGAATAAGCACTCTCTGCCAACGGAGTACTCTTTGATTAAAGCCGAGATTTATTCACACACACACTAGCGTACGCACACACACACACACACACACACACACACACACACACACACACACACACACACACACACACACACACACACACACACACACACACACACACACACACACACACACACACACACATACACATAAACCCTGACACACACTTGAATACTTCAGTGATTTACACTATATTTCCATTTTAGTTGGAGCAAACAAAAAGCCACATTGCATTGCATTGTGTTTGAATTTCATGTGGATTTATTAGGTGTCTAAATGTTATCCATACTGAAATCCATATGCACTGTGCAGATATAGATTTTTGATGGCATAAATATTGCAACAATATGTTTAATCTTGTACGTTTTCAATACATTGCGCAAAATCATTTTTGTAGTCGTTGCTTGTGCAGTAAGGTTGAATACTTTATTTATATCCCACTGAGAGGATCAATGCTCCTTTATAATTGTATTCGCTACATAGGAGTCATGACAATAAGGAAAATAAAATATTCTAGCCCATTTACTTCCTTGACAGAACATGCCAATATCTTTGGTAACACTTTCTATGAAGCCCATATCTATAGCGCATTCTGAGCACATTTATAACAACTTATAATGCG
>NC_085877.1:40840061-40850061 GCF_034702125.1 Engraulis encrasicolus
TCATATTGTACATGACCTCAGAATGCTCCACATGTGTCAGTTCTACTATGTAGTTGTACAGTACAGTACAGTACAGTGCAGTGCAGTGCAGTGCAGTGCAGTACACTACAGTAGCATACAGTACGGTGCAGTATAGTAAAGTACAGTACAGTAGATTAGAGTACAGTTCAGTACAGTACAATAGCATACAGTACGGTGCAGTACAGTACGGTACAGTAGAGTACAGTACAGTATGGTATATCACATTACATTACAGTAGCATACAGTACGGTGCAGTACAGTACAGTACAGTACAGTAGAGTCGCATGCAGTACGGTGCAGTACAGTACAATAGCATACAGTACGGTGCAGTGCAGTGCAGTAGAGTACAGTACAGTATGGTATATCACATTACAGTACAGTATAGTACGGTGCAATAGAGTACAGTACGGTATATCACATTACAGTAGAGTACAGTACAGAACAGTACAGTAGCATACAGTACGGTGCAGTAGAGTACACTACGGTACATTACAGTACAGTACAGTATAGCAGAGTACACTACACCACAGTACAGTAGAGTACAGTATCTTGATGACTTTTAGGCTAATTTGACAGCTGTATCCCTCCAAAGCCAATGGGATTTCCACATGTTGTTGTTTAAAGTTTTTGAAAGACTTTTTGAGTGTGTGAGAGAGGGAAGCCAGGCTGACATGTTTTAAACAAAGGACCACACCCACAAATAATAAATAATGAGCAATCAATAAATCAAGTGGTTAGGTAGCCAACATATCATCTAGGTTTAAGGCCAAAGTAGAACAGAAAACAGACATGTTACCATTTTGCTCTCTTAAAACATAAAGTATTTGTCAATATACTGTATGTATGGTGTATTGCATATTGATTATTCATAATTTCCTAAGCATAAAGGCCCCCATCACTCCATAGTACACTTAGGACTTGAGATATGTAGCCTGCGTTAGTTCTGCCAGGAAGACTCAGATCACCTGTGCATTTCGCAGAGCCAATCAGCGGCTGCCATCTCCTTTATAGCGACATGTCTAACTCTCCCTTCTTGCTGGCTTTAGGCATGGCCGGTCCGAAATCTGCGCGCGCCAAAACGTTGTTTATTGCAGTTAAATGTTTCCTTTATCGTCGTTTCAGGAGCATCAATGATTATTATCTCTCATCACTCCATTCACGCTGTTAATCGAAGGCTGTCGTGCCGTTTCGCCTCTTCTCGAGGCTATTTTTTTTTATTTCAAGTCAGTTTCAGGATCTCGCCATGTCTAGGAAGCTGGCTTCGGCGTCTTCATTACATGTCGGGGGTTTCTCTGGTGCTACGTTTTTCTCTCTTTCGCCGTGTGCTCTAGTCCTACTATCACATCGACATCTAATTCGGACGCCCGCAGGGACAGTAAGGTTGGCAGCGCGTGCTTTTTGTGATCACATGTGCCGTACCTAAGTCAGCGAGGCTTGCCTCTCATCGTCGTTTAAAATGTATTGCTTTCATCGTCGTTTAAAATGTATTGCTTTCATCAACCTAGGCTGCTATAGGTTCTCAGTTTATAGTCATGCAGTTTACTTTCTTCTCATGTCTCGTTTCCTGTTACCGCTGTTTTATCTCCTCTCTTACCGCTTAGTTTAACTTGTGGAGTGCTCCCCTTAATGTGTTACTGGTCGCGTTGCGACCCTTGTCGACTTCAGATATTCCTAACTGGTTCATTTGGTTGTCCATTGACTGATCGTTCGTGCATTCGTCTGTAGCCTCGTGGCGTGGTGGCTATGCGTTGTGCTTTACGGCGTGTTATGTGTAGCCTACAGTCGGCTCTCGCCTCTACTTTAGTCATGCAATTATCCCACGAGGTTCTCGTTCCTAAGGATCGGTTCGTCATCTCTATGGGAGTGGCTCAATTGTCGACCTGCTACATTTTGCATAATCCGTTTAATTATCTGTTTCCGGTGACGTTGCCCATGCTGTGCATCATTTGGCTTCGCACTCGCGTACGTGCAGGGTTTTTTTGGAGTAGTGCTGGTGGAGTTCTTCGCTGGCGCAGTGGCATTAAGCCTACCTGATTAATGATGTGAACCAACCGGCTATATCTTTGTTATTTCTAGGCTATTTATTGTCTTGACTTTGATTCATTGACCTTTTAGTTTGGCTATACCGTATTTCATATTAATGTTTGTGCTTTCGTGTTTTACTGTTTGTACCACGGTTGTTAGGCCTACATGACCCTCAGTCCTTCTATTTAGGCCTTGCCGTTGCCACCTTGGTCAACTGCCTTCGTTGTTTCATGCTTGAAAATACTTTGGCATAACTTGAGGTCTGGATTTATGCGGTTATTGATGTGGGTACTCTGGTTTCTAGGTAAATGACTTAAACTATTCGTAGTTGTGAACGTGGCACGCACCGCTTTTCGCTCATGATTCAGAGACTTTGTGCCGTGATTTCGCATGCTAGCACCGACGTTTCTCTCACTCTGTTTGGCATGCTAATTAGCTTTGTCCATCGCCGGGACTCAGTGTGAATAACCACACATCAAAACGATACGTTGATAATTGCCATGTTCTTTCGTTCTAGGTTAACTACTGGCGAATGCACGCTGCATGTTCCGAGTACACGGCTGTCGGGATTATCGCATCCACGTTCGCAGCTGGAGCCCTTTCCACCTCCGATGCATAGTATAGTATTTGTCCCTCTCTTTCCGCCGTCTCATAGGTTAATTCAATCAACACTGTGCCGCTGCCTGGAGACCTGTGTGACTCGGCTTTTCACTGCTTCGTGCATGGTTTTCCGTGGCTCACTTTTAGTTGTTGTCATGCAAATGGACCCGGGATTCTTTTGGGGGGATCAAGATGCGGTACAAAGTTTAACTACCTACACGCTCGTCTACATTTTAGGGGCGCACCTATCTAAGTGTATTTCATTTCAAATTATTACAATTGCATAACTTATGATCGCTTTTTCTTTCACGTGCAAAGCAGGACCGTTACTACTCGTTGTACGGTGCGACATCCACCTGAAGTAGGAGGCCTCGTTACAAATTGACGAACTTCGATACGAGTATCCAACCCTCGAACCATGCACAAGTTCTCTGCTCTCGTAGGCACGCCAGGCCCTCTACCACACCATGAATCAACCGTTGCAATTTGTTCTCACTGCTAATTTCACCCGTTCTTTGTTATCTCGTGGCTGTCTCGTTCTCCTTTCTGTGTATATGCTGCATGCCAGTTCTGTTAGCAAACCACAACGCTAGCCTAGTCGTGGCAAGGAAAAGGAATGCTTGCCTAGCTTTGGCAAACTGTCATTGTTGCTGACTGTAAACTCTATCTTTCCTTCCCAGGTGCTCAGATGGTCATGCTGTCCACACATTGGGGCCCATAGCTGCCCATGTGCGTTTCCTACCGTCATGTATTTCCTTTATTTATCACAGGTTCAAAGGCCTGGTGCTCCCTTAATATGTCCTCAGAAGGCCTACAGGATGTCATTTGGTTTCATGCACAGTGACTCTGGTTACCCTAACTAATTTTCATCTCTATTCTCCTCCCACAGGGTATACCTACTGTGAAGTCCATACCCAGGCGTCCCGTTTATCCATCGTTCTCTCGGATTTTTCTTTGAACTCGTCTTCCTTTTAGCACTTTACAGTTCCTGCACTTCAGTTAATTCCCGCCTTCGTCTGGCTATTCTGAATGGCCCTCCCTACTAGGCCTCTCCGTACATTTCTCGAACATCTAAGTCCGATACTCTCGGGACTGGCGTCATGGTTACTATTGCACATCACTACGCCTCTTTCGGCCCTCATGCTTTATACTGCACTACCTTTCTCCTCGACCCAACACTTCTCAGTCCTCACCACCCATCGACAGGTGCATGTTTCCGGTCTTTAACTCCAAGACCTGAAATTTCAATACGCCTCCAATTCGTACGACGTTTGGCTTTCAATTTCATGCACGCGGCTGGGATCAAGGTCTCCCATAGTTTGGTCTCTGCACCTCCATTCAACTCATCTTAAGACATAGCCAAATCCATGCCCAACGCGCCCGACTCACGATACCCTCACGAATCACCCTCGACATCTTGCACACGCTCATCGTAACGCTCTGCGGTCGCCCGTTTTCACCCTGCTGATGTCCCAAAGCTTAAGCTTCACTCCGTGACGGTAAATAAGGTAATCTTCCTCACACGTAAACATTGGCGTTGGTCCCCACCCCGTTAACTGTTCACTCGCACGTTGCGTCGTTTCACGCCTCTCTCGTACTGCTCCCTGTGTGAGCGTCTGCTTGCTCATGTCTGTCCGTCTCCTCTTGTTTATCTGTCTGTCTGTCCGTCCGTCCGTCTGTCCTAGTGTTGGCAGTCCAGCTCAAGCGCGCCGGAACGCGTTCCAAACCATCAACAGCGAAAACCATTAATCCACTGTTCCGAAGTTCGCTTCAGTACGGAAGAACCACGCGATATATTTCGTATGAATCAGTAAACTGGTTCAGTTTTCTGAAAGCAGCCGCAGCGTTTCGCGCTGCCACACGAACAGCAGGCGCGCACAAAATTGTTTGGCCTGTTGCAGAGCCGTCTACCAGGTTGCAGTGGAGAGAATAGATATTTTAATGACCGTCATTAGGCCTGTAAGTCCCACTCGATAAGACAAGTAGGCCTCGACATCATCATCATCATAAGTTATGAACACTACAAGAAGACATTTATGTTCAGCAACGCTGAACCGATCGTCCAAAAATAGCCTAATTAAATGAATAAATAAATAAATGAGGCATCGTAGCCTTTGCAACGTCGTCTACCTCAACTGCCTCATCAGTAGCCTAAATGTCAAACGTCTGAAAGTTAGCATGCAAAAGTATGAGCTCAGTCCAATAATGGGGGTCATGTCGCAGATGATGAGGGCACAACATCTCAACTTATCGAATTGAGCCCGTTTATTTGCAAACATGGCTTTTCACCAGGAGGGGGCCCTGTTACTCAAGCTTTATGTACTAACCCAATTTTGAAGCGATGTGCCTAAATGGTTCGGAGCTTCAACAAGGCTTCACTTGCCCACCATCTGTTCCGTCTGCCTGTTGGTCCTTATCTGTTAACTGTTTTATATTATAATTTATAATATCTTGCGCTCATTGCTATCGTGCAGCTCTCTCACTGCTATCGTGCTGCTCTCTGCCTCGTTGGCTGCCCCCGGGAGGGCCTCTGTGCAATTCCGTCACCTTCTGCGAGAGGGCGCTCATGATTCATATGCTAGGTCAGTCGATAAGGTAACCTCCCTCACACGCGTTGGTGTTGGCTCTCATCCCGGTAACCATTCACACGCGCACGCTGCGCCGATTAGTGCTCACCACACACTGCTCTCCGTGAGAACGTCTGTCTGCCTCCGTCCCTTATTTTCCTTCTGTTTCGTGTTCACTGCCCCCGTGAGGCGCAATCACTGCTTCCCTCGTAGGCACGCGCACGCTGCGCCGATTAGTGTTCATCACGCTCTGCTCTCCGTGAGGGCGTCTGTCCGCCATCGTCCGTTATTTTCCTTCTGTTTCGTATGCATGTTTACCTATTATTTCACTGCCCACGTGAGGCACAGTCAATGCTCATTCCTAGGCACGCACACGCTGCGCCGATTAGCGCTCATCACGCACTGCTCTTCGCGAGAGCGTCTGTCTCCCTTTGTCCATTATTTTCCTTCTGTTTCGAACGTATGTTTACCTACTATTTCACTGCTCCCGCGAGGCACAATCACTGCTTCCTTCGTAGGCACGCGCACGCTGCGCCGATTAAGAGTATCACGCACTGCTCTTCGTGAGAGCGTCCGTCCGCCTTGTCCGTCAATTTCTCTCTGCTCCGTTCGTCTGTGCGTTTAGTCTTTTCCTGCCCCCGCGTGGCGCATTCGTGTGATTGCTCCTCATAATGGAGCCCGCGCCTCGCTGGTGCGTTACTCACTCATGCTCAAGTGGCCCCAGCTGTAGCAATATACACTGCAATCGGGTGCTACTTTACAACTCACAAGTACTCAAGCGGTCTTTACCACACGTTAGTTACGGCCGTCAGTTATCTTATTTCACGGTTTCGAAATGTGGCCCATGCAAATTCTAATCGAATGGCCCATGCTATAGGTTATTACAAGTGTGCCACTCTCTGTGAGGGCTCTCGCTTTGCGTCTCATGTACTGCCCTCCGTGAGGGCGCCCTATAAAAGTGCATAAGTGCCCTGCATAAGTGCCCAAGCTGCAACCACTGGTGGTGGTGTCGGGGATTTCCTTGTCCACTTCTTCATGTGGCCGCAGGGTCCTGCCTGTTCCTGCCCATGATTTTGCAGTGTTTCATGTTTGTCTCATTTATTTGTCCTCCTCATATGCTGTAGGTGGGTTCCAGTCGTCGCCTACGGTGGGTCATGCGTCTCCTCTTCTCCTTGTTCTCTCTTTTGGGGGTAAGTTGCGTTATTTTCTCAGGATTTCAATCTCCATCGGCAGTATTAAAATCCGGCATGCCCTCTTTAGTTTTGGGGGTTAACCAGTTAATCCTCAGTAGAATTCTATAGAATTTTAGCATGTTTGCACTGCGCCGACTCCAGGAGTTACTATTCTTCCTCAGTTTGTCCTAAACTAACACGCCTGGTTTTGTCAGAAAGCTGAGACTATGTGGAATGTCACTAAATAGTCAGAATAGCTATCTTATTTACTGTCAAAATAACACATAGACGTAAACTTTTTTTTTCTTCCACGTGCAAAAAAACATATGTAAACAAATGTGAATGTAATCCACTGTTACAGTTATTATCCCTTGGAAACACAACTGAACACTTGCACCAGGTCTTAGGAAGCAATGTGTAAAATTTGGCTTTGTCAGCATGAAGGACACTCTTTCTGCAATGTTTTATGTAGAGAGATGTCCAGGCGTTTTGCTCAGTTCCCTTTAGAATCTTCAAGAATAACGCCCACACACGTACGTAGTTTTGTTTACATTTAGACCGGAAATGCTGAAAATGCTAAAGTTGAAAGTTGACACGACCGTAATGAAATGTCTGGTCGCTGGTCTGTAAATTGATTTCAATTCTGACAACCATCGAGTGTTCATGACAAATAAATGCACACACAAAAGTGTGGTATATGACATATATCTTTATTAGGATGGCTCCGCATCAAAAAGTTTGCTCGTATGCAAGCGTTTGACAAGCTAACCGGATGTCGGATTGAAAAGTGAATGGGCAACAATAAGAGTTGCTGGATTGAAATAGCATAGCATCGACATGTTGAAATGCTTTTGGAAATTGCCGACATATGTGCTGAATCTTTTCCATGTTCACCACAGTCGAGTGTTCCTTATTCCTGAAAGAGGCGCAGCCAGACCAAATTATAGTGTAGCATTCATTGGGTGGCTCATAAATCAAGACGTATTGGTCGTATTTACATACCGGTTAGCATTATGCAACCGGAAATATCTTAGGGACTCATTGCCGGTCGTGAATCTGCCGACAATAAGCAATCAAAACAACAATACGGGATTTGCTACAGATAAACTCTGCAACGCGCTGGCTTTGCCCACAGCGTTTGCTTTGTATGAGGCGTTGTATATACTTGTAAAATGTTTTTTGAATAAAATAGTGTTTATATTTTATTTCTTTGGACTCTTGTGAACATTTTGAGACCCAACAAACAGCGTGAACTCATTGATAAGGGTACACACAATGGCGATGTTGATGAAGCTCAACAAGGGAAACGGGATATGCCGGAGGTATTTTGACCAGCGTCAGACAGGATAATTTAGATAATATAGAAAATACTATATATTGATTCTGTGGATGATTTATTTGTGCAGTTTAGTGAAAAAACAAGCTTTTAAATGAGGTGTAAATATGACAGTTATTTAATTCGAAAACAATATGGTTTTATTTAGCATGATTAAGAGGGAGATGAGTGTGATAGAATCTCAACCCGCCCGCGGGTTTTGACAGTTAACTGGTTAAAGGTCCAGTTCCTGCTGCACGGCTACGGCAGGCTCTACTGGATCCGCCAGCGCAAGACCCGGGCTGATGATTGGACCTCCGCCAAATACTGTCTACTTATGCCAATTCCATTGTCAACTACGTTAACATTCAATCGCTAAATACGAATTCCTATCTCTGTCTACTTATGCCAATTCCATTGTCAACTACGTTAACATTAAATCGTTAAATACGAATTCCTCTCTCTGAGTCTTAATGGCTGAAATGTAGCCTGCGTTAGTTCTGCCAGGAAGACTCAGATCACCTGTGCATTTCGCAGAGCCAATCAGCGGCTGCCATCTCCTTTATAGCGACATGTCTAACTCTCCCTTCTTGCTGGCTTTAGGCATGGCCGGTCCGAAATCTCCTCCTCCATCCCCACCGCCACCAGTTGGGTCCAGTCTTCCTGTCCGGGGGGTTAAAGGTCCAGTTCCTGCTGCACGGCTACGGCAGGCTCTACTGGATCCGCCAGCGCAAGACCCGGGCTGATGATTGGACCTCCGCCAAATACTGTCTACTTATGCCAATTCCATTGTCAACTACGTTAACATTCAATCGCTAAATACGAATTCCTATCTCTGTCTACTTATGCCAATTCCATTGTCAACTACGTTAACATTAAATCGTTAAATACGAATTCCTCTCTCTGAGTCTTAATGGCTGAAATACATATCTGAACACAAACCAGCACACATTTTATTTGTAATGGCCTTATAGAGGTAGATCATCCAAGCTGTCACTGACACTTGATATGTACATGTATTCACTTGATTGATATGAAAATTGAATATTTCAGTTGGGCTCCTAGGCTTATATCATTGATCAAAGATCAAAGAGTGCTTTCTGGTGAACATTTGTGGAAAATTGCATGATTGCATCCCTAATTTAACTCTTCTTGGCTTTATTTACAAGTTGAGAGGTGGCCATCTTGAAAAATGGCGGCCATCTTGGATTTTGAGTGGCCAATGCTCTTTTGTGAAAGAGTGCATTCTAATGAACATTTGTGCCTAATTGTATGATTGTATCATTAATTTAACTATTCTTAGCCTTATTTACAAGTGAACAGGGTGGCCATCTTGAAAAATGGCGGCCATCTTGGATTTTGAGTGGCCAATGCTCTTTTGTGAAAGAGTGCATTCTAATGAACATTTGTGCCTAATTGTATGATTCTATCATTAAGTGAACTATTCTTAGCCTTATTTACAAGTGAACAGGGTGGCCATCTTGAAAAATGGCCGCCATTTTGGATTTTTGCGTGGCCAACGCCCTTAGCTGAAAGAGTACATTCTAATGAACCTCTGTGCCAATTTCTATGCTTGCATACCAAAGTGAACTATTTTTGGTCTTATTTGCTCCGCTACAGGTATGTGATTTGGAATATGTGGCACTGGACTTCAGCTATGGAATCCATGTTGCCCATCACCACCACCACACACAGAGTGATTTTACTGTGCAAAGAACATTTCTATCACACAGCTGAGGCAATATGTTTTTATTGGGTAGCTTTATGCAGCGAAATGTCCATTTCTATTCCAAGATTCTGACTATCACCATTATTTTCTATTTTCATGGGGCTGCGTGCGAGTGTGTGTGTGTGTGTGTGTGTGTGTGTGTGTGTGTGTGTGTGTGTGTGTGTGTGTGTGTGTGTGTGTGTGTGTGTGTGTGTGTGTGTGTGTGTGTGTGTGTGTGTGTGTGTGTGTGTGTAGGGCTGTTGATATGATTAGAGTACTTTCATGACCTAATGCCACAATGCCCTTTACACTGAGGAGATAGAGAGAAGGGGGAGTACAGGAGAGAGAGAGAGAGAGAGAGAGAGAGAGAGAGAGAGAGAGAGAGAGAGAGAGAGAGAGAGAGAGAGAGAGAGGAGAGAGAGAGAGGAGAGAGAATGTGTCTGTGTGAGAGAAAGAGTGTGTGTGTGAGAGAGAGACTGTGTGTGAGAGAGAGATACAGGAGAGAGAAAAAGTGTGTGTGTGTGTGTGTGTGTGTGTGTGTGTGTGTGTGTGTGTGTGTGTGTGTGTGTGTGTGTGTGTGTGTGTGTGTGTG
>NC_085877.1:40865061-40870061 GCF_034702125.1 Engraulis encrasicolus
GAAATATTTTTCTTTGTAATTTACGTGGAAATTGAGTAAATGTCACCCATACATCTCTATGAGCGATTTTCACCCCACCAGCCATTTTCTTCCGGCGCGACCGATTCCCGGAAGTTAACAGGGTTATGAACCCTCTAGTTGGAATCCTCTATGTCTGAAGTGAAGCAATGGTGAGGGGTTGGACTAGACCCGGAAACCTGACGAAAATCGCCAATTCCCGTTCATCTCTATCGGAGTTTCAAACAAACAAAATATTTTTTTTGGACTGACCCTTTATTACCCTAGCTATTTAAATTGTTTAAATGAGCAATGAGTATTAGTTGACTAGATTGACAGTTAGAATTCTTTTGATTGACAGTCAAATGCAACCACTCTCCTATCAGCGCTGGTTCTCAGCGTTGCTAAGGAACCAATGCAAACATTCAGGGCGGAAGAATCCTCACAGATCAACCGCGGCTGTTTCAAAACAGTTGAATGGAATACAATAGAAAAACGCTGTCCATGTATATTCATCAGTGACGCTGGCAGTTGGGAAAGGGGGAGGGAGGGCAGGGCTGATTGCAGAGGAAAAGTGGAAAGATATGTCCACTTTTCCACAAGACAGCCAGCTGCTTGGCTCAATGATAAAGGTGCTGGATTAGAGATATGGAGGTTGTGAGTTCGAATCCCACCCGGACCCATGTTGACAGGGTAGCCGTGGCCTAGTGGTTAGAGACTTGGTCTCTCAACCTGGGTGTTGCAGGTTCAAATCTCCCCTGACCTCTCCCTACATTTCTATCCATGGCACCTAACCCCACATTGCTCCTGGGACTGTAACCAATACCCTGACAAATAATAACTGTAAGTCGCTTTGAATAAAATTAAAGCGTCAGCTAAGTGAAATTTAATGTAATGTAATGTAATGTTCTTTCCAATATGCAGACTCTCATCCTCCACTTGTGCTTTTGGCCTCACGTTTTGCTGACGCCCCTCCTCCGTGGAGAAAACAATAACGTTTCCTCACTGTCAGCCTTGCCACAACTTTTGGTGAAATATTCTTCGTTCAAAATACTGATAGCAAATTAGAAAATGACATTAGAATTGCACTTTTGCTAGATATTAATATACACTTCTTTTGTCAGTGATGTCATCGCGAGGCCACAAGTATGCAAGGGAGCAAGGGAGGACAGGAGTCCGCATATTAGTATGCAACCCATACTGTCTTGTACACAGAAATGTACTGTACTGTTATGATTGAATATGGTGCATGGGGGGTCACAGACAATATTACGACTGATTATTTTGTAGCAAAAGAGCGAGATAGAGTAATGAGAGAGAAAATAGAATTTGAGAAATAGAAATAGAAATAGAAAGTGAGAATGACAGAGAATGATAAAGAGGAGAGGATAACAATGTAATTTATGAATGGTCATTGTAGCAAGAGAATGAGAAAGGACAGAAAGAAAGAAAGAAAGAAAGAAAGAAAGAAAGAAAGAAAGAAAGAAAGAAAGAAAGAAAGAAAGAAAGAAAGAAAGAAAGAAAGGTACACACACACTCACACACAACACACACATACGCACATACCATAGGCTGGTCTCCTGAAAAATCATGCTATATAACGCTAGTTTATTATGTTGGTCCGACATGGAAAGAAAGAAAGAAAGAAAGAAAGAAAGAAAGAAAGAAAGAAAGAAAGAAAGAAAGAAAGAAAGAAAGAAAGAACGAGCGAGCGAGCGAACAAATGAAAAAAGAAAGAAAGAAAAACTGATCATTATGTAGCCTTTATTATGGACCTACAGTAGTGCCGTGATATGCAGCTTCCATCTGCGCCACTATTTGCAGAGCAAAGTGGAGGCTTCAGTCCAGGGTTCAGACAGTGGAAATCAATGGCACAAATTACAGACAACCAGCTCTGAATCAGGTGATCATTATAACCAAAATGTCAGAGAATGCGCGCACATCAGTAGCACAGTTGCTGGACCAAACAGGCGATCACTGACGATCTTCTGTCATCAACACTGTTTAATGTGATTAAACTTTCTTTGAACATTATCATAGATCTTCATAGACCTTTATCATTTCATTCCAATCATTAAAACCACTCAGGGGTTGTATAAAATAATATTAATGGACAAAAAATAGTCTATGATTATGGAGGGTGAGGGGGGTGGGTGGTGATGTCGCAAAACATGTTTAGGTATAAAAGGGGGTCCCTGCAGAAAAAGTTTGGGAACTACTGAGCTACCCAATGACAGCAGCCTCACATTGAATAGCAATGGACTACGATAATGTGGTGTGTGTGTGAATACATTTGTTTGATGCAATTTAATATGACTTGATTTGATTTGATCAGATATGTTTAAAACAAAAACATGGCAAGGCTTTAACTCTTCGAACCCTGGATTGACACTGCTTCAAGCAATAATGTGTTCTTTGTTTTATCTGTTTTGTTAATGTGTTGTTCTGTGTTTACCTGACTGTTGAACTCTATGTTTTGGCTTGTTTGACTTGTTCCATTGCCCTATGTGTTCTTAAAGCTAGTTGCAATAATATAATTTGTCTTGCCAATAGTTTACATATGAAGGGTTTATTTGCAAAACGGTGTATCTCCATTTTTTGACTTTTACATTTTATTATTGGAAATGACTGTTCAGAGGTCATATCACCCACATGTGAATTCTTACCAGTCAGATATTTTGAGAACATACTTTTTTAAGCTATATAAAATACATTTTGTAATGCATTTCAATGGAATGCCCAATTCAAAAATGTCAATTTCCCAAAATTCTATAAAATGGAGATACACCGTTTTGCAAATAAAGCATTCATGTATTATATTATAGGTGTGCTTCTTTTTTACAGTTGGCTTACTGAAGGGTCGAGGACTGAAGTGTGTGTGTGTGTGTGTGTGTGTGCGAGTGCGAGTGCGAGTGCATGTGCACGCGTGTGTGCGTAAGAGATATAGAGATATGATGAATGATTGGAATGTACCAAAGCCTAAATGCTGCTTTTGAAAAGATGTCAAAATGTTACACAGCTTCATTCAGCCCTCTTCTGAAAGTTTCTCAAAGAAAAAAAATATTATACATTTTGTCTTGCTATGTGATGCGTGATGTGTCTTGCTTGTCATGTTCCTCTTTTTTTCCTTTTCTTTCAATTCGTGCTATTGACAGCCAAAAGCACACTGCCTTTCTAGTTTTGTCAGCTGTGTCTTTTTCTACCCATCCACTGCAATTTCTCCATCAACTGAGGTTTGTGTGTGTGTGTGTGTGTGTGTGTGTGTGTGTGTGTGTGTGTGTGTGTGTGTGTGTGTGTGTGTGTGTGTGTGTGTGTGTGTGTGTGTGTGTGTGTGTGTGTGTGTGTGTGTGTGTGTGTGCATACGTGCATGCATGCATCCGTGTAATTTCTCCATCCTCTGGTGACAAGGGTTGTGTAATCTAATATAATCATAAGAAAGACACAGTGCCATTTAGTGTCACAGTAATAGTGTGTGCAGGCAGCTCACCATTAGAGGCACAAACATGCCACCCAAATAGGCATGGAGGGGGCATTCTGCTTCACACACACACACACACACACACACACACACACACACACACACACACACACACACACACACACACACACACACACACACACACACACACACGCGCACGCACGCACACAAACGCACGCACACACACACACACACACACTCGCACACACACAAACACACTTGCACGCACACAAACACAGACACAAACACACACACACACACACACACACACACACACACACACACACACACACACACACACAAACAGATTTGATTTCATTTACTACAGACAACACAGACCAAAGCCGCAAACAGTCCATTTCACCAACAAAGTTTAATATAGCTTTTCAGTCATCTGACCTTCTTCAGGTAACCTCTACATAGACATTCAACATGAGTACCCCTTGTCTTGTCTTCATTTCCTATTACCATGCCCGATGTTCACGGGTCGGTTTCGACCCGTGTTTTCAATCAGCTGTAAAAGTGACAAATAACAATGATATATCACCATTCTTTTTTCTCATGGCTTGACTGCCCTTTAGGCTTCCCTTTCTTAAGGAAATATTGGTTTTAATGGCTTGTCAAGGGTTTAAGGTTCTTGTTTTGTACACATACCTCTTGATTTCGATTGTTAAAAAGAATGAAAAAGTAACCTCTAAGATGTAATATAAGAAATTACACAGATTTATTGCTACTTGGATATCATTGTGCAGTAGTAGAACACATCTTGCACATGTGTACATGCCTGGCAAAATGTAACTCCAGTGCTGTGGGCAGAGTGATTTCTTGCTGGTGAGGCACGACAGCTCATCCACATCGCGGAATCTAACCTCCAACATCACCAACCTTTGTCCTCCTCCTCATTGTCATCAAAAACATGATCTAAAACCTGTGTGATTGTATATCTTCTCTCAATTTTTTCACCCTGGAAATGGAACACAGGCACAGAGAAAATATGCTATCCACCTCACATTATATTTATATGACCCTGAAAATGAAGTATTGTTTTCGTCAAATTTCCTGTAAACACTTTTCAGCCCTCATCTGGATCCACACTCTAGCTGAGGTTTACCTTTACAGTGATATAGGGTAACAGTCACTGTAGAGTCATACTTGTACATTTATTACAAGTAAATAATGCTGAATATGTAAACAGAAAACTGCGAGTGTTATTTGAAGGCTATATTTTATAGTTTGGGCTCGCAATGTTTTTGGCACATTCAATTACCATAGCCAATCAAAAAGCTACTTATTATGAATCGGGTCGAAAACGAGCCAAACACCACAAGTGCTAAATTTTTTGATACAGCATTACAGAATTTATGAAAAAGAAATGATTTTGCTTTATTTTGTTAAAATAAAGGTGGCTGACAAAGTCAAAAAGCCTTGACACAAGAAACTAAACATAAGGGGCTCATTTACACAGTCAAAGTTGAAAACGTGTCGGTGACGACCCGAAGACGAGAGGAGGGGTAGGCTACACAAC
>NC_085877.1:40885061-40887561 GCF_034702125.1 Engraulis encrasicolus
GGGGCGGTGTGGGGGGGGGGGGTGGGGGGGGGGGGGGGGGCGGCGGGGGGGGGGGGGGGGGGGGGGGGGGGGGGGGGGGAGGGGGGGGGGGGGGGGGAATCTCCCTTTAGGCAGACCTAGGCAGACCTAAGGACCTAAGGACCGCCCATTGCACCTGCTTATAAACAGTGCATACTTAGCTATAATGTATTAATTATGTAGGCCAGGGGTGGGGAACCTTTGTCATTCAATGCTAGGAGTATTATGACACGCCCCTTTAGGCAGACCGGAACCTGGTCATGTTAGGTGCCCATAGCAACCTATTACATTGGCATATCTCTATATACTTAAAGAATCTCTGGCATAACTGCCTTCGACATGCCTCTAGCCAGGACCTTTGGAGCTGATTGCTTAGTGACAAAGTGGGTGGAGTTACCATTTTCGCCAGAGCTCAGAAAGGATATTTGTTTTGATCTTGGCCTGACAAGAAGCAACGCAGAGAGTGCTGCATCACTGGGAGGGCGTGGCCTGGCTACCTAGGACCGCCCCTCCATCCATACATCCATCCACTATACTATAGTATCTCCTGCCATGACTGAAAAAAGCGTTAAGAGTTCTCTCTCTCTCTCTAAATGAATTGCTCTCCCTTTCTCTCCATCACTCATGTACTCTTTTTGTCTCTTCCCATTCATTTGTCTTGGGTGTGTGTGTGGTGTGTGTGTGTGTGTGTGTGTGTGTGTGTGTGTGTGTGTGTGTGTGTGTGTGTGTGTGTGTGTGTGTGTGTGTGTGTGTGTGTGTGTGTGTGTGTGTGTGTGTGCGTTTCGTTTATCTACCCGACAGCAATCCTTCTTCTGTCACTGTCACCCCCGTCCTCCACATACACATACACGCACACACACATACTCACAGGCACACACACACACACAAACATACTCACAGGCACACACACACACACACACACACACACACACACACACACACACACACACACACACACACACACACACACACACACACCTCCAGCGCTGCACTCTGAGCATCCATGGCCTCCATATGCTAATCATGTAGCCACTAGCTATCCGTCTTCCCCTCCCCTCCCTCCTCCACCCATCCTTTCATGCATCACTTCATTCATCTCTACACACGTCCACTCCATCTCTCCTTCTATCTATCTCCCCATCCACCCATCCATACTATAGTGTAGGGCAGTGGTTCCCAAACAGGGGTCGGTACCCCTATAAGGGGGTCGCAGATGTCCTGCAGGGGGGGTTGCGGACAGAAGGAAATACTTGCATAAAGCCTATATAATAACGGTAACACTTTATTTTAGGGATGCATCTATAAGCACTAATACGTACAATGTTAATGCCTGTATAAGTAACTTGTAAGGCATGTACTAAGCAAATGCTAAGGCCTACTAGGTCCTTACTAAGGTTAAATTGGTAATAAATCCCTTATTGTTCATGAGTGAAAGTGAAAGCCCACTGGGAAACTCCAACTCCCATTGTCATTGTGACACAGCACTCCACAGCACACAAGTGAACACTGCACACAACGAAATTGCATTTATGCCTCACCCGTGCAAGGGGGCAGCCCTCAGTGGCGCCCCATGGGGAGCAGTGCGATGGGACGGTACCATGCTCAGGGTACCTCAGTCATGGAGGAGGATGGGGGAGAGCACTGGTTGATTACTCCCCCCACCAACCTGGCGGGTCGGGAGTCGAACCGGCAACCTCTGGGATGCAAGTCTGACGCCCTAACCGCTCACCCATGACAAGACATTTGCGAATACATGCGTAGCAAAGGTTTGATTTTGCTTTGTACATGCCTTACAAGTTACTTATACAGGTACATTATATGAATTAGTGCTAATAGGTGTATCCCTAATCGCATAACCTACATGTCTATATGTCCATGATTGATGACATTTAGAGGCATTAGTGAACAAAAATATGTTTTGCATTTGGAATATGATGTGGGAGGAGGGTTGCCTGGTTAACACCAGACCTAATCACAAGTGAGATTAGGTCTGGGGAGTTGCCTATTGTAAATTCCGTAGGGGAGAGAATACTTGGCTATTATGACACGCTGCCCTGCTCTCTGGTTGGGCAGAGAAACTGTTAAGGTCGGAATGCTTGGCCATTATGACACAGTGCCCATGATCTTGGACGTTATGAGTCATCCTCCCCAGACTGTCTTTCAGATCGAAACGATTGTGTAGAACTATAGGCAGTGTGGGTGTTCCCAGGAGGGGGGTGGGTGGTGCGGAAATGTTTGTAGACCCAAAAGTGGGTCCCGGCAGAGAAAGTTTGGGAACCACTGGTGTACAGTCCCATCATCACCACTTATCTGCTATGAAGAGGGATCATCTGTCGAGTTGGATGACAAGAAATCTACTCCATTCATCAGGCTACCGATCTTTCTTTCCTTTCCATCCCTTCCCTCTGTACCATAACATCTATCTATCTATCTATCTATCTATCTATCTATCTGTCTGTCTGTCTGTCTGTCTGTCTGTCTG
>NC_085877.1:40892561-40895061 GCF_034702125.1 Engraulis encrasicolus
AGAAGAGGAGAGAGGCAGAGGAGAGAAGAAGAGGAGAGAAGAAGAGGAGAGAAGAAGAGGAGAGAAGAAGAGGAGAGAAGCAGAGGAGAGAAGCAGAGGAGAGAAGAAGAGGAGAGAAGAAGAGGAGAGAAGCAGCGGAGAGAAGAGGAGAGACGCAGAGGAGAGAGGAAGAGGAGAGAAGAGAAGCAGCGGAGAGAAGAGGAGAGACGCAGAGGAGAGAGGAAGAGGAGAGGAGCAGAGGAGAGAAGAAGAGGAGAGAAGCAGAGGAGAGAAGAAGAGGAGAGAAGCAGAGGAGAGAAGCAGAGGAGAGAAGCAGAGGAGAGAAGCAGAGGAGAGAGGCAGAGGAGAGAAGAAGAGGAGAGAAGCAGAGGAGAGAGGCAGAGGAGTGAAGCAGCGGAGTGAAGCAGCGGAGTGAAGAAGAGGAGAGAAGCAGAGAAGAGAAGATGAGAGAGGCAGAGGAGAGAAGCAGAGGAGAGAAGAAGAGGAGAGAAGAAGAAGAGAGGCAGATGAGAGAAGCAGAGGAGAGAAGAAGAGGAGAGAGGCAGAGGAGAGAAGCAGAGGAGAGAAGCAGAGGAGAGAAGCAGAGGAGAGAAGAAGAGGAGAGAAGAAGAGGAGAGAGGCAGAGGAGAGAAGAAGAGGAGAGAAGAAGAGGAGAGAAGAAGAGGAGAGAGGCAGAGGAGAGAAGAAGAGGAGAGAAGCAGAGAAGAGGAGCAGAGGAGGGAAGCAGAGGAGAGAAGCAGAGGATAGAAGCAGAGGAGAGAGGCAGAGGAGAGAAGAAGAGGAGAGAAGAGGAGGAGAGAAGCAGAGGAGAGAGGCAGAGGAGAGAAGCAGAGGAGAGAAGCAGAGGAGAGAAGAAGAGGAGAGAAGCAGAGGAGAGAAGAAGAGGAGAGAAGCAGAGGAGAGAAGCAGAGGAGAGAGGCAGAGGAGAGAAGAAGAGGAGAGAGGCAGAGGAGAGAAGAGGAGAGAAGAGGAGGAGAGAGGCAGAGGAGAGAAGAAGAGGAGAGAGGCAGAGGAGAGAAGCAGAGGAGAGAGGCAGAGGAGAGAAGAAGAGGAGAGAAGCAGAGGATAGACGCAGAGGAGAGAAGAAGAGGACAGAAGCAGAGGAGAGAAGAGGAGAGAAGCAGAGGAGAGGAGCAGAGGAGAGAAGAAGAGGAGAGAAGAAGAGGAGAGAAGCAGCGGAGAGAAGCAGCACAGGCAAAGGGCAATAAGGAAGTAGAGAGAGGGGAAAAGTAAAGGACTGGCCAAGAGACTCTATTGTGCGTACACAGTAAAAACTGCAGTGTTAATGCAACACTAACAGAGTCGATTTAACACCTTCTAGAGTTTAGTTGGTCCCAAAGCACTCTCTAAGTGTTGAATTAACACTGCATTTTTTACTGTGTAGATAAGAAAGGAACTGTGATGTATGAGTGTTACATTTACGTATGCCACCCCACAGAGAGGTACTGTGCCCTGAAGTAGTGCCAAACACATAAGTGTGTATGCGGTGAACTCTTCAAGCAGTAAAACCAATGTCCTGCACCTGCACCAGTTGCGTGTGTTCGCCTTTGGTCCTCAAGAGTGTGTAATCTTAAGCAGAAACCCATAACATACAAAACTATCAGGTGTTGGGTCATTGGCGGAACAATTCTGCCCTACAAAGCAAAAAGGCAGTAACTGCACAGAGCTCAAAACTGAGTCAGTTGACTTTAAAATGATGCTGCAATCCAGTATAAGTGTTTTTTTGGGATATTACTGAAATGTGACTGTTTTGTTTCTTTATATTACCACCCTTTTTCCAAATCAATCACTTTATTTATCTGTAGTCTTTGCTATATATGGCATTAAAGTTATAGTTAGTCATTGTAAACAGCAATGCAGTTAATGCCTTTTTGCTTTGTAGGACAGAATTGCACACAGGGACTCCACACGGCCAACCAAGGTCATAATGGGCCCCCCAACCCTAATACAAGAGTTGCCTCAGTGGCAAATGCCCTGCTCGCCCTCCCTATGGCTACGTCCCTGTGTTATGGGAAGGGGAAGGATAAAAGATAGCAGGCTACACACCTAAACAACACAGCACTTATTTTGGTTGTATAAGTCACAAGAAAGAAGAATGTACACCGTAAATGTTGTGGTGTTAATTCAACACTTATAGAGTTCCTTTAAGTCCAAACGATGTCAAATCAACACTCTCTAAGTGTTAAATGAGCACTGCAGAATTTACTGTGTATCAGCAGTGTAATAAAATGGGCCGCGGCCACCAGCGAGGAATGAAACCTCCTAGAGAACTTCCTGGCCTACTACTACAACATGAACAAATATAGAGAGAGTAAAGGGACCCCTCTCTCCTTCGGCCCGGGAAAACTAACCCCTTTGTCCCCCCTGTCGGCTTCCCTGCCTGTCTCCAGCATCCTCTGTCTATAGGGCCGTACACACACGTCGCTGCTAGTTACTCGCTCAGCGAATGAACTCAATAGAATGTCAATGTGTTCCAGCGAGACTAGCTGTACAAGCGATG
>NC_085877.1:40900061-40917561 GCF_034702125.1 Engraulis encrasicolus
CGTCTATCAAACATGCTAATGTTATACATCGTGTTAGCGCTGCAATCAGAAGCCTGTACAGAGGTGTCAAAAGTAAAAGTAGGCCTAAGTTAAAAAATAAAAAAAAAGAAACAGTTTCCTCCCAACTTCAGTAACTTATCTGTGTAACCAGTAGACCTGTGCACTTGTCTTACGATCAGCTAACTCTGCACTGGTTCTGTGAAAAATGGTGCGTATTATGGAACTCTGAAAGGACTGTATAGGGCTGATTCAGGGAAAATAGTAAACTGCACAGGTTGTCCGGCCAGAACAAAAATAGATAATCCCAAATGAAGAGACACACACACACGTTGTAGGGAACCCTTGAAACCAATGAACCGTGTTTTACTATAAAAATAGAAAACAGAAAATGCAACAAGACATGAGTGAATTATACATAATAAAGATGAATATACATAATACACATGAATATATACATAATAGGCCTAAGAAATAACACGAATGCACAACATTCATGAATAAATGAAATACAATATATACAAATATATACAAAGGGGAAAAAATGAGAGATAAATGCCTAAGGCAAATATCTTTACCATAGAGAGAATGGATAAATGTCTAAAAACAAATATCCTGAACATACATACATGTGTAAATGCCTATAGCAAATTACACAGTGCAAAGCCAGTGAAAACACACCGAGTGTGTTGCATAGGGAAAAAAGGAGCGTGGCTCCTTTAAATGAGACGAGACAAGCGCTCCCTGCGTGGCTACACGCACAGAGGAGAACAGGTCACGCAGCTCTTGAATGAAACACTGACATGTGTAACGCTACTCTGCCAGAGTAACACACTGCTCAACAAATCAGCGACATTCTGATAAAACCGCGGCATAGAGGAACAACAAGCGCTATTACAAATATAACAGACAAACAGTGAAACACGGACATACTCGCGCTGCCGTTGCGATGTTGCAATATAACAAACAACTGCGAGTACACACACACAACATAATAACAACACAGTAATAGCAACTTACGTTCTCATAGACGCACGGCAAAACACAGAGAGGTGGACATTAGGAGTCTGAGATGTCCGTGGAGTAAAGAAAGAGGGAAAGAAACGGAGAGAAAAGGTAGAGATGACTCCTGCATTAACGAATAGTCCAGCGTGGACTCCTGTTCTGGTCACACTGCGCTGCATCGCATAGCTCCGACCCTGCTGACCAGTTTGTGGCGCGAAAGTCTATGCAAATGAGCTCGTGGACAAGGGTCTAGAGCCAATCACAACACACAATAACAACATGCTGTGCATGTCCTCACAACGTCACTGGTGCTAGACAGACATCCTGACGCCCGAATTCTGAACAGCCGCCCCCAACTTTGTGGAACGAAGTTGTGTCCATGAATGTCGGGCAGAAGTGTCCTCAGGAAGTAATGGAAGTCTCACCAGGCGTGAGACTGGGCCGGTGTAGGTCCACGGTCAACAGCTCCTGGCATGGCTGCTGTTGGTGGGTGATGAGTCCGGTGTCTAGGCCGCCCCATCTGCCCACGGTGACTGGGCCGATGAGGCTCTGATGCTGGAGTGGAGTGATGCTGCTGATGCTGCTTCCCTTCCACACGGCTATGTGGGACTGCTGACTTGGGGTGGTGGCAAGACGACTGACGCTGCGTGGCGGCACGGCCGCCGGCCGCCCCATGACGGGCTCTGATGGGTGTGCGCTGTGGCCCCTTCCTGACCTCATGCACAACCGGAGCTGATGATGACGGGTGAAGCTGTCGCGGAGGGAGGCGCCAGTTGGGGCTGTCAGCTGGACTGCTGGCAGAACTGACTGCCTGATGTCTGTTGGCTGCTGTCTGAGCCAGCCTGCCGGAGATGCTGCGCTGATGATTGGCAGACTGCTGGTGGCTAGCAGGTGCCTGTGCACCAGTGCACAGGCTGGAGGAAGTGGAGGAGTGGTGCTTCATGGCCTTGGCAGGACCTTGAAGTGTCCATCCGAGTCGTGTCTGCAGGGCCACAGGACAGCCAGGAGGGCCTACGTGCACTGGCTGGATGGGCATGAGGAGGTCTGGGTAGTCCGAACCGATGAGGAGAAGTGGCTGGACTTGTGTGAAGGTGTTGAGAGGCAGACCTCTGAGATGGCGGTAGGTCTTTTTCAGAGCCTCGACTGGGTGTGAGTGGGGAGACAGTCCAAGCTCGGGTGATGTGAAGGCCCGCTGAATCTTGTACTGCCTCTGTGGGTGACTGATGGAGGACACAGAGAAGGACACTGACATGCCAGGCACTGTCCTGATGTCCTGTCGAATGGTGCGGAGGGCCAGGTCCTCACTCGGTCCCTGTAAGCCGAGCTGCTGTGCCGCTTGGTGGAGGAGCATGGTGCGCTCGGAGCCGTCATCGAGGATGGCGTAGGTCTCCATCCTCTTGCCCCGGTGATGCAGGTGCACCTTCACCATCTTCAGCAGCACGCTACTGCCTCTCCTTGCTGGGTCGAGGTAGTAGGTAGCGGGTTGGCTGGCTGAAGACGGCGCAGCTGTCTCTGGCTTGTTGCGGTTGTTGACCTCGTGCAGGATCTCCAGGTGACGGCGGTCGCACTTCCCACAACGTGCCTTGAGGTAGCACTGGGCCGCCTGGTGGCCGCGTCCACACCTCCAACACTTGTTCCCAGCCTTAACCCACTCTGAGCGGAGCTCAAGAGACAGGTTCTTGAAGGCTGAGCACTGATTGAAATAATGCTCCTGACTGTTACAGAAGGGGCAGTACTTCTTGGGCTGATCCTCCCCCTGAGGTGATGACGGAGCTGGATTGGATGGGGGATCTACCAGCAGGACTGTGGTAGGCTGTATGGCAGCAGACTGCTTCCCTCTGGGGCCCCACTGCTGCTGCGGATGGCTCGCTACTGCTGCTGCTGCTGTTTTCGGCGGGTCGATGGTGTCGTCCATCTGCACGGCGACCTCGTGCTCCAGCCAGTCGGCGAAGTCCCGTAGAGTGGGGACAGGCACACGAACAGGATCGATGTACCGCCTGAAAGCTGCACGCAGTTCGTGGGGCAGTTTGGGCAGCAGTCGTGACACATGTGACCCAGTCCGTAACTCCAGCTGCTCCTGAGTGCCCATCTTATCCAGCATCCCCACCAATGACTGGACCTTCAGGGCGAAGAAGCGGAATCCTTTCTGGTCACCACTCTTGACTGGGGGTTCCAACAGTAGCAGATTAATCTGCCTGAGTGCCAGCTTACGGGGCTGGCCGAATAGTTTGGTGAGTGCTGCCATGGTGTCGCTGTAGGGGGAGCTACTGTGACAGTAGGCATCAGCAACCAGGGCAGCTTCCTCCAGCTTCAGGTGGTCCAGCAGCACCTGATACTTGAAACGCTCGGTCGCGTCGTATGGCAGGACGTTATCGAGCGCGAGCTGCATCCTGTGGAACTGCCGTGGGTCGTCCTCTGTGAAGAGTGGAATCTTCATTTTGGGCCCACGGTAGGTCGTCTCCCGATAGGGCAGTGACTCCAGCCGGCGTGGCGGTGGTGGCAACACGTACTGCTCCGGAGCCTCTGCGGATGCGTGGGACGATGGCTGGGGTCGCGGTGCAGCTGGGGGGTGCCGCGGGCTGTACGGCATGGCATACCCTGGCGTGGCCACGTTGGATGGTGATGACTGGTGACCCCGTGGCAGGTGCATGCTCCGGACGCGCTCTGTCAGTTCTGCAATGAGCGGCGATGTGTGTAGGGGAGCTGCCCTCTGGTGTGGGGTGGACGTCACTGCATCCGCTGTGGTGGTGGCGACGTGTGGCCGAGGCAGAGGTGGCTGGTCTTGCAGCTGTGGCTCTGGCAGCGACGCACGGCGTGTGACGCTCGCCTGGTGAGCAGGGCTGTGTGAGTGGTCCTGATGCAGGGGTGATGAGGTGGCTTGGTGGAAGGGAAGCTCCATGAAGAGTGTCCCTCCTTCGGCGCTGCGGTTACCACCTGGTGAGTGGGTTCCAGGTGTAACTGTCTGCACCTGGATGTCTCTGGCAGGTGAACGTGGCGGAGTGACGCGGTACTGCTCCATCAGGAACTGCACTTCCCTCTGTAACTGCTTACAGTCCTCTCGCACTTGCCGATTGTCCTCCTTCATCTGCCTGCAGTCCTCTCTCACCAGCCGGTTGTCCTCCTTCATCTGCCTGCAGTCCTCCTTCATCTGCCTGCAGTCCTCTCTCACCAGCCGGTTATCCTGCTTCATCTCCTGGCGCATATCTTGGAGTGCAAGATAAATAGCTGCTGACATGTCTGCAGGAGTCTGTCCAGCAGGGGGGGTGTGTGTCACCTCCCGAGGCCTGCTGTCCTCCGTATCAGACTGGTCAGCGGTGTGTGTGTGTGACTCATCCTGTGGCAGGCGTCGCTGGGGCAGGTCCACCAAGTAGTCGTCCAGGTGGCGAGGCTGGTGCTGCTCACGACGGGGACGGATGTTGCCATCAGGATTATCCATCTTCACTGTGCAAAAATACTATATCCGGCTCGAAGGACCATGTGAAAAATTATGTATTATGGAACTCTGAAAGGACTGTATAGGGCTGATTCAGGGAAAATAGTAAACTGCACAGGTTGTCCGGCCAGAACAAAAATAGATAATCCCAAATGAAGAGACACACACACACGTTGTAGGGAACCCTTGAAACCAATGAACCGTGGTTTACTATAAAAATAGAAAACAGAAAATGCAACAAGACATGAGTGAATTATACATAATAAAGATGAATATACATAATACACATGAATATATACATAATAGGCCTAAGAAATAACACGAATGCACAACATTCATGAATGAAATACAATATATACAAATATATACAAAGGGGAAAAAATGAGAGATAAATGACTAAGGCAAATATCTTTACCATAGAGAGAATGGATAAATGTCTAAAAACAAATATCCTGAACCTGCATACATGTGTAAATGCCTATGGCAAGTTACACAGTGCAAAGCCAATGAAAACACACCGAGTGTGTTGCATAAGGAAAAAGGAGCGTGGCTCCTTTAAATGGGACGAGACAAGCGCTCCCTGCGTGACTACACGCACAGAGGAGAACAGGTCACGCAGCTCTTGAATGAAACACTGACATGTGTAACGCTACTCTGCCAGAGTAACACACTGCTCAACAAATCAGCGACATTCTGATAAAACCGCGGCATAGAGTAACAATAAGTGCTATTACAAATATAACAGACAAACAGTGAAACACGGACATACTCGCGCTGCCGTCACGATGTTGCAATATAACAAACAACCGCGAGTACACACACACAACATAATAACAACACAGTAATAGCAACTTACGTTCTCAAAGACGCACGGCAAAACACAGAGAGGTGGACATTAGGAGTCTGAGATGTCCGTGGAGTAAAGAAAGAGGGAAAGAAACGGAGAGAAAAGGTAGAAGTGACTCCTGCATTAACAAATAGTCCAGCGTGGACTCCTGTTCTGGTTACACTGCGCTACATCGCATAGCTCCGACCCTGCTGACCAGTTTGTGGCGCGAAAGTCTATGCAAATGAGCTCGTGGACAAGGGTCTAGAGCCAATCACAACACACAATAACAACATGCTGTGCATGTCCTCACAACGTCACTGGTGCTAGACAGACATCCTGACGCCCGAATTCTGCACTGGTTGGATCAAGTTGGTGGTGGGTCCTTGTTAGGTTTTCAGCATTTTTCCAGAAACAACACAGTATATCTATCTCATTAGGTAAAATGGAGTAAATGGTGTAACGCCTATGAAATGCCATGTGCTAGTTTTGTAATTACGCCACAAATGTACTTTTACTTGTACTTTTGACTAGAGATGCACCGGATCCTGATTTTTAGGATCCTGCCGGATATCGGATCCACTGCTTAAGATCCTGCCGGATCCGTAACGGGATACCGGATCCAACGAAAGGGTTAAAACACAAAGCCTACTCGCACACGTGGGCCCTTTTTAGTATGTTGGCTCAAACTATTTTTTAGACTCATTGGCTTACTGCCACACTGCCTGCACTGGCCGCTTCCAAAGTTTTTTCACTCCATGCAGCAATTGGGGTTGTGAAAGACTGACTGAAAAACTTAGGTTAGAGATGAACCAGATCCCGATTTTTAGGTAACTGCCGGATATCCGATCCACTGCTTAAGATCCTGCCAGATCCGGAACCGGATCTTGGATCCTGTGCATCTCTACCTTTGACACCTCTTGCTAGCAACATGGCATTTGGCAACATGTGGCACATGACACTACTGTATGAATGAAATGAATGAAATGAAGGAATGAATGAAACTTTATTGTCATTGTACAGGTACAACGAAATTGGCAAAGTGGAGATGCTCACGGTGCTTAAAAATCAACAAAGAAACCTTTATATATACTGTATAAAAATAATTACGATTTTAAAAAGTCAGCTGTGCAAAATTAAGTGTGTCGATTGCTTTTGGATATAAACTGTCTTTTAGCCTGTTTATTTTGTACCCAGAGCCCTCTATGTGTTGTGCTGAATAATGCCCCTCAGAACTTGTATTGAAGGTGTCAATGTCATGCACTGGGTTAGCGTGCCAATTGACAACCCTGCACAGGTATGCTAACTATATAGTCTCAATATGGCACAAAGAAGCATAGTTGCCATTGAAAAACATTGTTCCCAACACATTCAAATAACCTCCAGAGCAGGAGCAAACCCATAGCCTGATTATCATCGACTTTCAAATCTCTTCGAGACTTGGTCTGACCAAGAGCATAACAATTATCATTTCCCAAACAGCATTTTCCAAATGGCCTTGGTTTGGTAATGATTCTTTGCTCACCAACAAAGTGTGAGGAGTTCCCGTATTTGTGGGAACTCAGAAAGTACTTGCATTGACTCCTGACCTGACTAGTAGGAACGCTGAAGCTGTTACGTCACTAGGAGGGCACGGCCTGGCTAGCAAACCCAAGCCCAATGCTGAAAAAAGAAGCCTACAACCCGCAACTGTACAGGATGTAAAGCGACTTCTCAAAAAGAGAAGCCCAAATTGGGGAATAAGCAGAATTGGCAACTCTGCTCAGACAATGTCAATGAGGCTCTAGTCTAAATATGGAACAGAGCACAGTATGTTCGGTAACACTTTACAATAACGTCCTATCCACAGCTTTATAAACACTTTATTAACATTTAATAACAATTGACATTTAACAAATCATTTACAAATGTTTGTAAATGAGTAATAACCAAACTATGACTGCACAGTGGAGTGGGAATCAACTTCTACTTTATAAACATTTGTAAACATTCGTTGATAATTAGTTAATTATTTATAAAGTGTTTATAAAGCTGTGAATAGGACGTTATTGTAAAGTGTTCCCGTATGTTCCATTACATAACAATAGACACGTAAAAGATGTAAGACTTTTTCAAGGCCAGGGTACACATATATGTATTGTGAGCATAGCAACCTGCACCTTTAAATTTTGCCGTTTCATTCGACACTATTGTCAGCACATATGGTCCCACTCTATTTTTGTGTGGAATTTAACTCTTTGAGTGTCGAGCTAACAAAGCTTTATACAGTTTATAAACTCTTAAACAGTGTCACATTCAACTCTTTAAGTTTTAATCCAACACTCAAAGAGTGTGGGACCATATGATCTCAGAACAGTAATTCATTATCAATGCACATTTGACTATGATAGAATGAAAACAATATTCTGAATGAGAAAGAGGGAACTTCCCGGTGGGCCCTGCACCCTTGTGGGCCCCTATTATATATATATATATATATATATATATATATATATATATATATATATATATATATATATATATATATATAAATATATATTATATGAAGAGTTATATATATCTATATATGAAGAGTTCAGATGCAAAAACCCCTAACTCAATTTCTGAAGACCTGCACTTCTATATTTTTAGAGAACCCTGTTGTTGGTTTGGTTTACATTCATGTACTTGCTAATACATATTAATAGTTATATTACATAAATAAAAAAATAAAAAAATATGCAATTTTGATAGCTTTGTATTAAATAAAAATGAATTAAGATTATTTTCTGAAAAGGCACTTAGGGGGTTTTGCATCTGAACTCTTCATATATATATATATATATATATATATATATATATATATATATATATATATATATATATATTATGAGGGGCCCTTTAAGCCAAAAGTGCCTGGGCCCTTTTTCTCCCTCATATCAGTGCAGGCCTGCTAATTATAGTCAGTGTGAAGCAGGGGGCTTTACTGCAGTGCACACAGTGTGATCCACTGTATAATTCATTCACACATGCATGCTGGGAGTTTACGAAGGACACAGGAGTCATGCACCATGTGTCAACGCTACACACACAAACACCATGCACTACTGATACATTTTACTTTTAACAGTGCTCTTTGTAGGATGGTGGCCAGAGTAGGTATTGCAATTATGCTCATCTGTTGCCTATTGCCAAATTTGATCTTTTCATGAATATCTACTAAGTAATATACTAATGGTCTCACACACACACACACACACACACACACACACACACACACACACACACACACACACACACACACACACACACACACACACACACACACACACACACACGCGTACACATTGTACACACACACACACACACACACACACACACACACACACACACACACACACACACACACACACACACACACACACACACACACACACACACACACACACACACACACGCATGCGTACACACTGTACATTCCCATTTTCTTCACCTACAGTATATCAACTACACAGCACATCTAACCTCTATGTGGACCAAGAGCCTGCTGCAGCTATTATTCTTTCTTTTTCACTTCTCGTTCTTTCTTTTTTCCATCTCTTTTATTACCTTTTTTTTGCCTCATCCTTCCCCCTTCTATGTACCATCCATCCCAGTTGACCGGCCCCCTTTTTTTACCCCTCATTTTTTTTGTTTTATTTTGGAGAAGCACAGAGTTCTGCCCTGCAAAAAGTGACAGATCTGGATCGAACGTGGTATTGCAGAATCAAAGTCAACGGAGGAATTTTTCATCTAAGGGAGAGAGAAGAGAGGAGAAGAGAGAAAGGTGAGGGGAGAGGGACAGTGGTGAAAGTGGAGTGTGGGCGTAGGTGTGTGTGCGTAGATGTGTGTGTGCGTGCGTGCGTGCGTGCATGCGTGCGTGCGTGCGTGCGTGCATGCGTGTGTGTGTGTGTGTGTGTGTGTGTGTGTGAGTGAGTATGGCCATAACACCCTGAGCTGACATGGGGTGCACTATGTGTGTGTGTGTGTGTGTGTGTGTGTGTGTGTGTGTGTGTGTGTGTGTGTGTGTGTGTGTGTGTGTGTGTGTGTGTGTGTGTGTGTGTGCGTGCGCGTGCGTGCGTGCGCGCATGCGTGCGTGTTTGTGCGTGTGTGTGTCTAAAATAAGGTTTGTGTATTTTTGAGGAGACAAGACAAGGCAGCATATACCTGAGTGACCCATTTTCACAGCCAGGTATTTTTGGTTCATTCATTTTTTTTCCTTAATCTTACTATCTGAAGCTGGTTGAGGCAAGGGTTGGAGTAATGAACAGGCTAGATCCCATGAGGCCGAGCCAAATTACTGCAGCATAAATAATCCCCATTCTCCAAGGTACCACACAGTAAATGTTGCGGTGTTACTTCAACACTTAGAGAGTTCATTTGAGTCCAAATGATGTCAAATCTCTAAGTGTTAAATGAGCACTGCAGCATTTGCTGTGCAGGATTACATCATCTGATGTTGCTTGACTAATCATTATTTTAGGCGGGCAGTGTACGGAAGGTACATTAACCTATTTTAGCCTGATGACTCGTATGTTTTTTTTGGCCTTTGGTGCCTGGAGACACAAATACGCTGCATAAAGGCTGTTGAGATTTTAGCTTTTTAAAATACAATTACGGGTATGTTATAGCTGAATGAATACATTCTAATGCAAGATGAGGGTCTTAGGGTTTAAATGCAACTTGTTTCATCTTTTCATGTGCAACAGAGGTTCCCAGGTCAAAAAAATGTGTACTTAAGTGTACTTTAAATATATTTAATTTTCTGAAAGTATATTTTAAGTACACTCTATTTATCAAGTACAGTACTTAAGTATAGTATTTAGAAATATACTTATAGTTTAGTGTATTTTAAATACATTTTAAAAGCATTTGTATTATTAAAGTTATGTACTTAAATATAGTTTTATAAAATATACTGTTAGTGTATTGTATTTTAAATGTATTTTAAGTATATTTGTATTTTAGTACAGTACTTAAGTATAGTATTTAGAAATATACTTATAGTTTAGTGTATTTTAAATACATTTTAAAAGCATTTGTATTATTAAAGTTATGTACTTAAATATAGTTTTATAAAATATACTGTTAGTGTATTGTATTTTAAATGTATTTTAAGTATATTTGTATTTTAAAAGTAATGTGCTAAGTGTAGTATTGTCAAATATACTATTAGTGTATTATATTTTAAGTGTATTTCAAGTATATTTGTATTTTAAAAGTAATGTGCTAAAGTGTAGCATTATAAAGTATACTATTAGTGTTTTATACTTTAAGTGTATTTTAAGTATCTTTGTATTTTAAAAGTTATATACTTAAGTGTAGATTTATAAAATACACTATTAGTGTATTGTATTTAAATGTATTGTAAGTACATTTGTATTTTAAAAGTAATGTGCTAAAGTGTAGCATTATACAGTGTACTATTAGTGTATTATATTTTAAGTGTATTTTAAGTATCTTTGTATTTTAAAAGCTATGTACTTAAGTGTAGTATTATAAAGTACACTATTAGTGTATTGTATTTAAATGTATTGTAAGTACATTTGTATTTTAAAAGTAATGTGCTAAAGTCTAGTATTGTCAAATATACTATTAGTATATTGTATTTTAAGTCTAATTTAAGTACATTTGTATTTTTAAAGTAGTGTGCTAAAGTGTAGCATTATACAGTATACTGTTAGTGTATTATATTTTAAGTGTATTTTAAGTATCTTTGTATTTTAAAAGTCATGTACTTAAGTGTAGTATTATGAAATACACTATTATTGTATTGCATTTGAATGTATTTTAAGTACATTTGTATTTTAAAAGTAATGGGCTAAAGTGTAGCATTATAAAGTATATTATTAGTGTATTATATTTTAAGTGTATTTTCAGTATCTTTGTATTTTAAAAGTTATGTACTTAAGTGTAGTATTATAAAATACACTATTAGTGTATTGTATTTAAATTGATTGTAAGTACATTTGTATTTTTAAAGTAATGTGCTTAAGTGTGGTACTATTAAATATACTATTAGTATATTCAATTTTAAGTCTATTTTAAGTACATTTGTATTTTAAAAGTAATGTGTTAAAGTGTAGTATTATAAAATACACTATTAGTGTATTGTATTTAAATGTATTGTAAATACATTTGTATTTTTAAAGTAATGTGCTAAAGTGTGATATTGTTAAATATACTATTAGTATATTCAATTTTAAGTCTATTTTAAGTACATTTGTATTTTAAAAGTAATGTGTTGAAGTGTAGTATTATAAAATACACTATTTGTGTATTGTATTTAAATGTATTGTAAATACATTTGTATCTTTAAAGTAATGTGCTAAAGTGTGGTACTGTTAAATATACTATTAGTATATTCAATTTTAAGTCTATTTTAAGTACATTTGTATTTTAAAAGTAATGTGTTAAAGTGTAGTATTATAAAATACACTATTAGTGTATTGTATTTAAATGTATTGTAAATACATTTGTATTTTTAAAGTAATGTGCTAAAGTGTGATATTGTTAAATATACTATTAGTATATTATATTTAAAGTCTATTTTAAGTACACTTGTATTTCAAAAGTAATGTGCTAAAGTGTTTTATCAAAAAATACACTATTAGTGTATTGTATTTAAATGTATTGTAAATACATTTGTATTTTTAAAATAATGTGTTAAAGTGTAGTGTTATAAAATACACTATTAGTGTATTGTATTTAAATGTATTTTAAGTACATTTGTATTTTTAAAGTAATGTGCTAAAGAGTGGTTTTAGAAAATACACTATTAGTGTTTTGTATTTAATTGTATTTTAAGTATATTTACAAAATAAATAAACTAATTACTGGCCAAAGTACAGTCATTTTCCTAGCAAAAAATGTTTATATATGGAAAATCAGAAAGGCGGAACATGGACAAGAACCCCAATTTATGATGGTGATGAATGACTCCTCTTTTTCCAGCATGAATTTTGGAAATAAACTACGAAAAATCATACACAGTACACCATTATAGTAATGTATGGTATTAGAAAATGTACTGCTAGTTTAATGTATCAAACATAGTGTTAGAAAATATACATGATCAGTTATACTTACCTAAACTTAATTTTACGACCTTTACAAATATGCATTATTTTTTGCATACTTACTATATTGCCTTTTTGGCACTAATATTAATTGTCTTTAATGAAATGTACTCACTTATAAAGATTTTATGTTATTTTTCTTGTTGTCTTGAACCACTTCAAGTGTATTTTAAGTGTATTTGTATTTTAAAACTAATGTGCCAAAGTTTTGTATTAGAAAGAATATTTGAAACATACTTAAAGTTAAGTATGATTTTAGTATATTAAGTACACTTGTACAAAGTTTGATTTTAGTACCAAACGTCAACTTAAAATGTGTTAAAGCTCTACTTAATTATATTTCAAGTGTATTTAAGTATACTATAAGTTGTCCCAAAATAACATTCTTTAAATACACACTTTTGAAGTATATTTTAAATACAAAAATACATACTTATTAAGTATATTAAGTACACTTTTTTCACCTGGGTACTTTTTTTAACCATCATTTTAGTGTATTTTAACATAGGCTTATTTATTCATTATACTTTGTAACATTAAATAACCTTCCCCCTGCCATTTTGTGAATGTATTTTCATGGTAAAAAACACCATATTGAAGAGCACAAACAGATCTTAAAAAAGGCATGTAAGGCCTTACCTATTAAACTTTTAAGCACAATACTGAAGTCTGTACTTAAGTTGTGTTATTAGTGTATTAAGTGCACTTTAAGTGTACTTTTTGGTGCACAAATTAAACATGTAAAAGAGTCTTAAATTCGATAAAAGCATACCACCACCAATGATTTCTAAGTATTATTATTAAGTATATAAAAGTATACTTAAAGTGTACTACTCAAGACTATTAATTCAAGAATGTAATTGTGCCCATTGATGAACAGGTAGTTGTGGTCTAGTGGTTAGAGTGCAGGTCTGTTCAGTGAATTGTGGGTTCAAATCCTGGTTGAGGCAGTGGTTGTTGTCTGAAGTGAAGGTGAAAGGAAGGTTCATGTGACTGGCTGATGGTTGTGAACAAGACAATGCACAATGGAAATGAGTAATTAGAGATTACATTAATGATTTTTTCATATACTTTTGAAATATATTTAAAGTGTACTTAAAATAAATATATTTGAAATGTGCTTAAAGTAAAATCTACTTGTAGTATACTTAAAATACATTTAGAATCAATACACTTAAAATGTAGTTAAAGCGATTTTTGTGAATATATTTGAAATGTACTTAAAGTAAGTATGATTTTAGTATATTAAGTACACTTGTACAAAGTTTAATTTTAGTACAAAAAAGTCAACTTAAAATGTGTTTAAGTTGTACTTAATCATATTTCAAGAGTATTTAAGTATACTATAAATTGTCCCAAAATAACACAACTTAAGTATGTACTTCTGCAGTATACTATAAAGTACTTTCTCATGACATTGAAATAGATTTCTAATGTACTTAAAATGCACTTATCCGCATGCTAAAGTACACATTAAACACATTTTAAAGTGATTTGGTTAGTATACTTACAATGTACTTAAAGTAAAGTATGTTTTTAGTATATTAAGTACACTTGTACAAAGTTTGATTTTAGTACAAAAAAGTCAACTTAAAATGTGATTAAGCTCTACTTAATTATATTTCAAGTGTATTTAAGTATACTATAAGTTGTCCCAAAATAACACAACTTAAGTATGTACTTCTGCAGTATACTATTAAGTACTTTCTCATGACATTGAAATAGATTTCTAATGTACTTAAAATGCACTTATCTGCATGCTAAAGTTCACATTAAACACATTTTAAAGTGACTTGGTTAGTATACTTATAATGTACTTAAAGTTAAATATATTTTTAGTATATTAAGTACACTTGTACAAAGTTTGATTTTAGTACAAAAAAGTCAACTTAAAATGTGGTTAAGCTCTACTTAATTATATTTCAAGTGTATTTAAGTATACTATAAGTTGTCCCAAAATAACACAGCTTAAGTATGTACTTCTGCAGTATACTACAAAGTACTTTCTCATGACGTTAAAATAGATTTCTAATGTACTTAAAATGCACTTATCCGCATGCTAAAGTACACATTAAACACATTTTAAAGTGACTTGGTTAGTATACTTATAATGTACTTAAAGTTAAATATATTTTTAGTATATTAAGTACACTTATACAAAGTTTAATTTTAGTACAAAAAAGTCAACTTAAAATGTGTTTAAGCTGTACTTAATTATATTTCAAGTACATTTAAGTATACTATAAGTTGTCCCAAAATAACATTCTTTAAATACACACTTTTGAAGTACACTTTAAATACAATAAAACGTACTTATTAAGTATATATTAAGTACACTTTTTTTTTACTTGGGTTAAGATATTTAGGTTTTTAAAGGCTGAGGGCAACTTTCCCAACAAGGGCTTGGGCATTCAGCAGGCATTTTTTGCAGGTGCTTTCACAATGGGTTAAGGGCCTGAACTCCCTTTCACTGAAAGTAGCTTAATCAACTCTACTACAAGTTGCTTAATACACTCTACTTAAAGGTGCATAGAGTAGAGTAGAGTAGAGTAGAGTAGAGTAGAGTAGAGTAGAGTAGAGTAGAGTAGAGTGGAGTAGAGTAGAGTAGAGTAGAGTGGAGTAGAGTAGAGTAGAGTAGAGTAGAGTAGAGTAGAGTAGGGTGGAGTAGAGTAGAGTAGAGTAGAGTAGAGTAGAGTAGAGTAGAGTAGAGTAGTGTAGAGTAGAGTAGAGTAGAGTAGAGTAGAGTAGAGTAGAGTAGAGTGGAGTGGAGTAGAGTAGAGTAGAGTAGAGTAGAGTAGAGTAGAGCAGAGTAGAGTAGAGTAGAGTAGAGTAGAGTAGAGTAGAGTAGAGTAGAGTAGAGTAGAGAGTGGAGTAGAGTAGAGTAGAGTAGAGTAGAGTAGAGTAGAGTAGAGTAGAGTAGAGTAGAGTAGAGTAGAGTAGAGTAGAGTAGAGTAGAGTAGAGTAATGTAAAGTAGAGTAGAGTAGAGTAGAGTAGAGTAGAGTGGAGAAGAGTAGAGTAGGGTAGAGTAGAGTAGAGTAGAGTAGAGTAGAGTAGAGTAGAGTAGAGTAGAGTAGAGTAGAGTAGAGTAGAGTAGAGTAGAGTAGAGCAGTGGCGTGTCGTCGCAGATGCCAAGGGATGCCAGGCATCCCCTAATTTTCCCAACAACAGCTTTAATATCCGTTAATCATTAAAACATTCTATCGACGAGTCTCCTATTTTAATATTCCCTTCCACTCTCGTCACTCTGTGAGTATTTTCCAGCCGGGGGAAATAGCGCCCCACCCCCTCCCATTGGGTAACCATCTGGTGAAACAAAGTACTACATGTCTCTCGATGCTAAAAAAAAAAACTGGTGCCAAGTCGAGTTGGCAGCCATAAATTTCTGGAGTTTTGAAAAAAACGAATGCTTGACCAATCATATTGCTCAAAATTGGTCACGAGATAAATCATATTGCCCGTCTATGATTTGCCAAGGAGGGAAACGGATGATACTTCAGGATCGGCAGCCACTTTACCTGGCTGCCAGTAGAACTAGAAACTACATTGAACAGACTACGGGCAAAATATAGTGACAGTTAAAGCGCGCATACACAGCCGATGGCTCCCAATGTCAAGGCAGGCAATGCATAAAATGGATTTAACATAACGACAGGATCTTCACATGGACACATATACGTTCAGGATAACTTCTACAACGGTAGGCAAACTTGCTTTATTGTTTCAGAAAGTTAGATTATAAGCAGGCCACCTAACGTTTTGTGAAGCTAGCTTTGTTTTTAGCTTTGTTGCTCGCTGCTTGTTAGCTATGGTGATTATTAGATGGCATAATGTGCCACCAGGTCCTAAATATACGCACCATGCCACTTCTCTGTGCTCTGTTGTGCTCTGTTTCAACCGCGTGCATCAGGGTTATTTCAATGGGTTTTGTTTTAGCATGTTTGCGCTGGAAATCGCCATACATCTGGCAACCATAGAGAGGTCGCACACACAACATTTGACATTCGATACAAGACGTGCACGACTCAGAGCAGCCGATTGAACCTAGTCATCAGTAGAATAACTATTAAGTGGTCAGTCAGTGCATGTCCGGTGTTATTGCATTCTGTTCTGTGGGGCATTTGAACTGGCACTTAAGGATGAGACTGAATTGTGTTTAGGGGGCTTGTGGAGCATCTGGTGTCGTGCGTAAAGTGCAAATTCTTGCGGTGTTGCTTGTCACTACTCCAACTCTGAACAGACATAGTATTTTTCTTGTTATTTATTTCTTAACAAAAGTAGTCACACGCATGATCAAGAGCTGTAGCTGTAGCTGCGCTCGTGGTGTGCTGTCCAAAACAGACTTGACCTCTCCTTCCCTTGCTTCGCAGCAGTTCTGGCAAATGCCTTCCTGGTTCGCAAACATGCAACGCATCTCATAAATTATACCTTATTGATTTTATTCTCATGGCCAAACTTTCTGCCTTGCTTGTTGTCCCAGCCAGCCGCCGCTACTGATTAATAATATTATATATTATATTATATTATATTATATTATATTATATTGTATTATATTATATATATATATATATTTTTTGTTCTCCCTGGCTTCCTCGGAAAAATAACGCACGCCACGCTACTGGAGTAGAGTGCTTTATTCTCACAATATAGATACAGTGAGATATTGTTTGGAAGCAACCCACAGAAGCCCACAAAAGTAAAGTAATACACTTTTAGTAGTATATTTCCAGAATTCATGCTGCTCATTCACAAATGTTACCTTTTCCATATATACTTACCACCACCATCAAATTCTAAGTATTTATCATGACTGGGAAAATTGCATTTTTCATACAAGAAAAGGGGGATTTTCCATATGCCATTTTGAATGTTACTGGTCATATCAGTAAATACCAGTTTATTACTTAGTAAATATTCATGAAAAGATTAAATGTGGCAATAGGCAGCACAGTTTCAATGAGCTGCATAGTTGCACCGCTCAAATGCGCACAATGCGTAATTACGGCGCATTCGGAACGCACTGTGAGTGCGCATTGCTGTCCATATATGCGCAGCGGGTCCCTCCGCGAACGCGCTGAAGACGGAAGCGACTCAAGCGAGGTGACTGACATTTCTAGGTGGTGAACAGACATGCGAGTTTTGTG
>NC_085877.1:40922561-40932561 GCF_034702125.1 Engraulis encrasicolus
TGTGCTCCAGCACTTCAGTGAGCCCTGGTCTAGGCTGGAACAGTGATGGGAAGTGGTTGAAGACCTCCAGGAGATCCGTCTTCATGTCTGCCCTCAAGTGGTGAAGGGTGACTGGAGCCTCTTTCCGCGGCCTCCAAGTCTGCCTGTCATCTTCATCTTCTCCATCTGCATCCACTTTCCGCACCATCATCACCTTGGCACCTTTTCTCTTCACCTCTGCTGTCTCCATCTTTGTGTCCGCCATCTCAGTCTTTACTTCCTTCATCTTCATCTCTGGATGCTCCAACTTCACATTTGATTCTTCAGTCTTCATCTCCTTCCACTCTTTCAACATGTTCACATGGTACACCTGGGTGGTCTTGCCCTTGTCAGGGTGGTGTACCTGGTATGTGACTGGACCCATCTTCTTGGTGATGACGTATGGGCCTTGCCATTTCGCGAGAAGCTTGCTGGTGCTGGTGGGTAGTAGTAAGAGGACCTTCTGACCTGGCTGGTACTCACGGTGCCTGGCATACTGGTCATACCAGAGCTTCTGTGCCTTCTGCGCCTTCCGCAAGTTCTCTTCAGCCTCCTCTCGGTACTGGTCGAGGCGGTCCCTCATTCGCAGCACGTACTGCACAATGCCCACCTCGGATGAAGCTTCTGCTGGCCTCTCCCACGTCTTCTTCAGCAGGTCCAATGGACCTTGAACCTGCCAGCCGTACACCAACTCGAATGGGGAAAATCCCGTCGAGGCTTGAGGCACCTCCCTGTATGCAAACAGGAGGAAGGGGAGCCATTTGTCCCAGTCCTTGCCGGTGTCTGAGACGAATTTCCTCAACATGCTCTTGAGGGTGTGGTTGAATCTCTCCACGAGTCCGTCCGTCTGCGGATGGTATGGGCTGGTCCGGAGGGCTTTGATTCCCAGCTGCTGGTGGAGTTGGTGCATCAGTCGTGATGTGAAGTTCGTCCCTTGGTCAGTGAGAATTTCCCTCGGGAATCCAACCCGGGAGAAAAGCTGGACCAGGGCACTGATGACCTTGGGTGTGGTGATGGACCGCAGCGGGAAGACCTCCGGATAACGGGTTGCGTAATCGCAGATCACCAGGATGAATCGGTACCCAGAGCTGCTCTTCTCCAGTGGTCCGACGATGTCCATGGCGATGCGTTCGAAGGGGGTGGAGATCACGGGTAATGGGTGCAGAGGTACTCTGTCCGCTCTCCGCACAGCACCTGTTTTCTGGCACACTGGACAGTTAGCACAATATGTACGCACATCGGTATACATGGACGGCCAAAAGAATCGCGAGCTTAATCTCAGGTAAGTTTTCTGAAGTTTCAGATGACCTGCCCAGGGTAGTGTGTGTGCGAGGTGAAGGACTAGGGGTCGGCATGTGGTCGGTACTACAAGGCGCTTAACATTATCCCCTTCAATGTATAACAGCCCATTCTCCAACAGCACTCTTTCCCCATCCACCCCTACTTGATCACCTCCCTTCCCATTCACTCTGTCAAACAAAGGTTTCAACGACACATCCCCAGCTTGCAATGCTCCCATGTTCTCTGGCACCTCCCACAACCCATCAGCTTTAAGAGCAGTAGTTTCCGGTTTAGCCACCGGGGTACCCAAATGCTTCGCTATGCGCCGCTGCTGGCGCGTCTTCCTGGGGCCTTTGGACCCACCCTTGCATAGACTACTACACAAGTCTGGTAGGGGCTCAAGCCCGCCCTTCGTTTGGGATCTGGTGAACACTGCACAAGACAGATGCTTTCCTGCAGCTTCACATTTAGGTGTATCCAGAAGTTCTGTCAACACTGGTAAGTCCCTCCCCAAGACTATATCAGTTGGCAAATCTCTCACCACCCCAGCATTAATCAGAAACATTTGACCCTTTGCAGTTACAGTCACTTCAGTAGTCGGGTATTCCTTCTCATCACCATGAACACATTGCACAAACATTTTCTTTTCATAGTTCAGGTTATCAGAGGGTAGCAGGGATCTGTTCACGAGAGTCACAGAGCTACCAGTATCAATCAGTGCACGCAAAGCTTGTCCATTCAACAGAATCTCAGATTTCATTTCATCAGCATTGTCATTACCATCATCATCATCATCATCATCCCCACCAAGACTGTCTCCCTCCCTTGGTACATAACAAAACCCGTTTAGCTTTGGCTTTCTTATAGGACACACAACAGCTTTATGGCCTTGCTGCTGACAGTTATAACAAACAATCTCTCGCCTTCTGTTCTGCGAACCATCCCATCTCACAGCCCCACCCATGGTACCTCTACCGTCCCGTGTGTCTTTGACATCTTGGGTTGCTTGAGATCGCTGGGGTGCTTGAGATCGATGAGTGCCTTGGAGGTGCAGTGGTGCTTGGGGTCGCTGATTACTCTGAAAGTGTGGTGATGCTTGAGGTCGCTGACTGCCACGCCGATGAGCGTTGAGGTACTGCATGGCAAGTTTTGCAGTGGTCTTAGCATCCTTCGGCTCGTGCTCTTTCACCCAGGTCCGGACGTCGTACGGCAGAACGTTGATCAGCTGCTCCATGATGATCGTCTCCGCGATGTCCTCCTTGGAATGCTGCTCCGGCTTTATCCAGCGCCGATACAGGTTCTTCAGGCGGTTGTACGTCTCCGTCGGGGTCTCTCCTGGCGGTGTCGTCGGCGTCCTGAAGCGCTGTCGGTAGGTCTCAGCCGTCACGTCGAACTTCTCCAGGATCGCCTCTCGCAGGTGCTTGTAGGTGTTGGACTTCTCCTCATCCATCGCTGTGTAGGCAGCAAGCGCCTTCCCCGTCAGCAGTGGCACTAGGCGGCACGCCCAGTCTCTCTCTGGCCACGCCCACGTTCTGGCCATGCGCTCGAAACGAAGTAGGTAATCCTCAATATCTTCACCCTGTTGGTATACTGGCATCTTGGGCTCCTTACGCACAACCCTCTCTGGTTGCGCTTGTTGAGCTGGAGCTGCAGCAGGTCGATCTTGAACTGCAGCATGCTGATCTTGCGCTGGAGCAGGAACCGCCCACGGCTCATCAAACGAGTCTGCTGGCTCTTCTCTGGTGCCTCGGCGACGATGGGGGGTTGGTGTGGGGAGGCCCATCCGTGGACTCTCCGACTCTTCAGCACTCTCCAACGTAGCTGCGGTCCTCGACGCTGCATGTGGTCCTCCGGCTTCTCCTTGTCCCAGGTGTGTAGCCAGGCCACGAATCTCTGCCAGGATGGTCTCCTCACGACGCTGCTGCACCGTCAGGAACTCCCTCAGCAGGCCTGCTACATCTCCCATTGTACGCTCCGCCTCCTTCTCTGATGTCCGTTCTGCTTCCTCCAGTGATGCTGCGCCCGTCACCTCTGGTTGGAACCGGGCTTTGGGTTTCTGTTCTGTTGGAGTACTTGAAGTCATCTTCGAGCGTACCACCGGCTCTGGCTCCTCTTCATGCACCTCCGATGCCTCCTGCCATTCTTCTTCATGCTTCTCACCTTTCACGTGGGCCATCTTGAAATTTGGCGATGCACTTCCTGTGGCTGACCAATCCCACCGCTGCCACCATATGTCACAAAGTAGCACGGCTCAGGTTGGGTTCCTTTAGAAAAAACAGACTGGCTCTGCCACAGCAGCACTTAAGTGCAGGGTGTTTATTATTTGAAGTGCACCCAAAATCCAAAAAAATGACAAAAATGTGAAATTGTGGCTTGTAAATAAAGTTGGCCAATAAAAAGAAAAATTCAATAAAGAAAATAGCGAATTCGAAAGTCCAAAATAATTATTCAAGTCCATCAAAAATAAGCAAAATAGAATGTCCAAAGTAATTCAGTCTCAAAAAAGATAAATCCACTTACAGCCACAATCTGAAGCTCAACAGTTTACCTGAGCTGGTACTTGATGCTTCTGCTCACTCTCTCTCTGAATGATCACAGCCCAGTATTTCAAATGCTCAACCCCTCCCACAGGTCATACTATCTTCACATTTAACTTCAATAATCACTAATAGGCACTTTTACACATTACTTCTACATTCAGTAATTAGTTGCAAAATAATACACTTCATATGCATCATAATCATTGCACAGTTTCCCATGTAAAGCACAATATTTCAACATTTCATCTAAAACCCCGTAGAAAATAGTTTGCCCCGTACCCACGCTGCATTGCGCAGAGCTGAGGTGCTTGAACAAGTCCTCAGCCCCACTGCTCGAGTTTGCCTGTCATGGCGGCGCGCACACCATACAAACCTTCCCCAAACAAATGCTGCTGGAGTTCAAACTATTGGGCGAAAATGAACAACTTAACAAAACACAAAGAAAGGGGGCTCATAACATACAGGATTTAACCTGCGCTACTTGGTAAGTGTATGTTTACTATTTATCGCGTGAGTGTAGCCGAAGTCGGGGAAAAGTTTCAGTGTTTGTGTTCGTGTGAATGGATGTTTGTTTGAAGTCGCGTGTATTGCGCTAAAATGTATGTAAATATCAATGTTTGATCACGCGTCTGTGTTTACCTTTGTGGATGACTGTTATCGTTAGTGACTGTGTGTGTGTGTGTGTGCTTCTTCTTCTTCTTCTTCTTATTGGATTTTAATGGCGGACTGGACGCCTACAGGCGTATTGCCGCCACCTACGGGATAATAGAGCTCACTACAGTATATCGGCCTCATATTCTGGCATAGAGGCCAGAGGATTTTAAAAACTTGAGAAGACTGGTGGTAACTTTACAGTCCTTCAGTTGTAACAGGACGGGGATAGAAACAGTGGCAACACCAAGATCGGAGAGATCACTGAAAAGCACACGCCTAAATTGTCGATACTTTACACACAGTATTAAGACATGGGAAACTGTCTCAGGTACTCTACACACGTCACACAGCCCATCTTGATGTTTATGAATCAAGTGTAAATTAGAATTCAGGGCACAATGCCCTAATCTGAGACGTGTTAACACTACCTGCTGAGACCTAACTCCAGATACTGTACAGTGGGTACTTATAGACGGCTGAATTGCATACAAATGTCTCCCCTTTACTTCTCTGTCCCACTGGAGCTGCCATGACTGGAACACTTTTTCCATCAGTCTACTCCTTAATTCGGTTCGGCCAGGCCTGACTAGCAAGGAAACCTCATTGCTCTCTAGGCTTTCTTTGGCGCAGTGGTCAACAAGCTCGTTTCCCTCGACCCCCATGTGAGCTGGAACCCACAGGAATGAAATGTAGCAGCCTCTCTTGTACAGGTCATACAGCAGAAGGAGAATATCAGAGATTAAATCAGGACGAGCATTAGAGGAGAGAACTTTAAGGCAGTGAAGAACTGATAGGGAGTCAGAGCAGATCAATACATTTTTAGATTGGTCCTCTGCTACCCATTGAAGGGCTTTTAAAATGCCCATAGCCTCTGCAGTAAATACAGACATATCATCACTTATTCTGAATCCTTTTTTATAATTAATCAATGGGATACAGAAAGCGCAACTAGCTCTACCAGAACCCGGGTCTTTGGATCCATCAGTGAAAATGTGTAGATAGGAGTTCCAGTTAAGCTGGATGTACTCCACAACAGAATCACTAGAGAATTCTACCTCTTCGTCATGTTTGAACTCATGCAACCCAAGATCGACTTGTAGAGAGGGGAGGAGCCAGGAAGGGACAGGTCCCCAATGAGAGCTCTGGACTGGGTCCAAGTTAACTAAATTAAAGTCCTTGGCATGCTCCATACACTGTTTTACGAACGGCTGATTATGTGCCTGCTGAGGGCCAAACTCATAGCAGTCCATAAGGATATGACTAGTAGGGCATATAGACACTTTTTCCCTAAGTCTATTCCAGTAGTGTAACGCAAGTTGAGTCCTTCTTAATTTTAAAGGCTTCTCTCCCGTTTCGACCAGTAGGGCAGGGATTGATGTGGAGGAGAACGCACCACAGCAGACCCTAAGGGCCTTTGACTGTATGATATCAAGCTTTTTTAAACAGGAAGTTGCAGCTGCACCATACGCCTGACACCCATAATCAAAGATGGACCTGATCATAGCTTGATATATGGTTAACAAGGTGCCCTTATCCGCCCCCCAAGAGAACCCAGTCAAACATCTCAAGACATTTATCACCTTGCCAGTTTTAGCAATTATACTAGAAATATGTTTGTTCCAATTAAGCTTGCTATCGAACCACATACCTAGGTATTTGAAACATTCGACCTTCTCTATGGGGGACCCATAAAGAGACAAAGATACATCACATTTCCTTCTGCGACTAAACACCACAAATTTAGATTTGGCCACAGATATCTTAAATCCCCATTTCCTAGACCAATTTTCTACAATTTTCAGTTCATGATTTAATTTATTCGAAATAAAAGGGATATTCCTGCCCTTGACCCATAGGGCCCCATCATCTGCGTACAGGGATCTCCCAGTCCCAGGGGATAGCTCTAAAAATATATCATTGATCATGACGTTAAAGAGAATTGGGCTAATTACACTGCCTTGCGGAGTGCCGTTCTCTATGTATGCTTCATCTGAGAAGGCTTGCCCTACTTTAACTTGAATAGTGCGACCTTCCAAGAAATTCCTTATCCATTCAAGAATACGTCCGCTAACACCATGGCTTGAGAGTTTTAGGAGGAGGCCATCTCTCCACATCATATCATAGGCCTTCTCAATATCTAAAAATACAGCAACAAGGGACTCCTTATTAGCAAACGCTCTCCTGATTTCATAGTCAAGGGCAACTACATTGTCCATGGTACTCCTTCCCTTCCTGAACCCGCTCTGGTAGTCTACCAATGCTCCTTTTGTTTCTAAAAAATGGACCAATCTGTCCGTCACCATTCGTTCCATTAGCTTACACATCACAGAGGTAAGGGCTATGGGCCTATATGAGGAAGGGGAGTTAGGATCCTTCCCGGGTTTCAACACCTGAATAACAACCGCATGTTTCCATGCCTTTGGCAGCTGGCCTTGCCTCCAGCTTTCGTTCATTAACCTAAGCATTTCATCCAGGAGGATGTCAGAAACATGATGAAACATTTCATAGTGGAGGTTGTCCATTCCAGGGGCTGACTTCCTGCCTGCATCTATGGCCCGCTTTAATTCATCAATAGAAAAGAAAAGATTAACAACATCACATGCTGGATCTAGGGGGGACATAGACCGACTCACAAACTGCTCCCTCAGGTCCCTGCTTTCCTCATCCAAATTGTCTGAACTGTGCACCTTCCTATACGTATCCACTAAAAGATTTGCCTTTTCTGCAGGAGTCACAGCTGTCCTATTCTCATCTACAAGCACAGGGACAGTCGCCTTCCTACTTACCCCATTCATCCTCCTTACAGTAGACCATAGTTGATACACTGGAGTGTCACCTGACAATGAAGCACAATACTCTCTCCAACTACTTTTCTTAGCAGATTTGACTACTTTCCTGGCCAACGCTCTACAGAATTTATAACGCACAAGATTATCAACAGTGGGAAACCGCCTCAACACTCTAAAGGCTTTATTTCTTCTCCTAACTGCCTCATCACATTCCTTATTCCACCAGGGAACCGCTTTCTTCTTTTGGCCTGTGCCTTTCCTGGGAATAGCTGCCGCCGCCGCTGCAGAAATTACACTACAAAGACCACTATTCCACTCATCTACAGAGCAATCTTGAATGCCTGGTAAGAGATCATCACAGAAGGTTTCAAACTTTTCCCAATCTGCTTTCAAAAAATTAAATCGTCCTTCTATCCTATCCATCTCAGCCGGTAGCCTCAGCCCAAAAGTGCCTACAGTTGGGAAATGGTCGCTACCCAAGTTTAAAAGGGTCAAGAACCTCCCATTGACTCTTACCTGCCAACTCGCCAGAGACTATCATTAAGTCCAAACATGAAGGGGTTAGGGAACCAAGTTGCACTCTTGTAGGATGCCCATCATTAATACATACCAAGTTAAAATGATGCATAATCTCCTCAACAACTTCTCCATTGCCATCAGTCCTTCTGCTACCCCATAAAACATTATGTGCATTAAAATCTCCTGTCCAAATTACCGGGGGGCGTACCTGCCTCATAATATCCTCAAGCTCCACTGCACTCAAACGTAGACAGGGGTTATAAAAATTAAGCAGGGAAATCCTCCCAGTGGTGCTCCAAATTTCTATCACTATTAGTTCTAGGTTCGACTCTATTGGCACCACCTTATACTCGACACCAGATTTAATAAATGTACAACAACCCCCCCCTGCCCTGTCACTTCTATCTTTACGCACCGACATATACCCAGGTAAAACAAAATCCAAAGCGGGCTTTAGCCAAGTCTCCTGGACACAAATAACATGATAGCTTATTTCACTAGCAGTAACAAACCTTTTAAATTCCTGACCATTACCAATCAGACTGCGAGCATTCCACTGCAGAAGATTAAAGGCCATCTACCCCTCCTCTCCCCCCACACTACTCTGGGAACCCGTAACAAGACCCTCTCGCTCTTTGAGGAAATTAAACAAGGACTCAGGAGATACATTTACTTGCAAATATTTACCTGCCGCCGCGGATACAAGCTTTATTACATCAGACCTATTTGCCACCTTGGAGAATTTCGAACCTGAAATCACATCAGAAATAAATGCCAAAAAAATCCACCTTCTTAATAATGAAGCTGTCGCTCGGAGGGGAAATAGCTTGCGCTCTAGGTGCCAACACCTGCTGGGACTGGGAGTAACCAACATTTTTCACTCTTCTCAATGCTTCAGCATAAGACACATTTTCGTTTGTCCTCACTTTTTGGACTTCCTAAGCGCTCGCATATACCTGACAGCCCTTGTACCCAGCACTATGGTTTCCCCCGCAATTTGGGCAGCAACTATGCAATCCTCATAGCTGTGGTCTCCCCCACATTTACCACACTTTCTTTTTGCTCTACACACTCCCGCAACATGCCCGTATCTATGACAGTTGAAACACCGCAGAGGAGGTCTAATGTAAGGTTTCACTTGAAAGCTCACATAGCCAAGCCCAATGCGTCTAGGAATAGTCTCGGTGTCAAATGTCAACAGCACTGTTTGACTGGGTACTTTCTCATTGTCTTTAGTAATTTGGAAACGCTTCACTTCACAAACCTTTGCCCCTTTAACGTTGGCCAGGATGTCTTCATCAGAAATCTCGGTAGGCACACCATAAACTACTCCTTTAGCCCTTGAGCATGTCCCTGGTACAAACACCTCCACATCACATTTGTTTAGAGAAGTTACTGCAAGAGCCCGATCCTGTTGTTTTTTAGAGTTGCACACTACTAGAATTCTGCCATTAGCCAGAGTTTTCGCATGTTGGAAATGTCCCATTTCTTTCGCCAAACAGTCAACCAGTTGCAATGAGTTCAAACCCTTAGTGTTGCCTTTCAATTTCACAATTACTGCAATTTCTGTCTTCCTTGTTTTAGTTCGCTGAGACTCCCCATCACTCCCTGTGCTCGATTTACTATGTCTCTCTCTGCCACGCTTCACCTGCCTATTAGGACCCACAACAGTAAACTCTTCTCCTGCACTATCCATACTGTCTGAGAACCCCATACTGTCCTCCCCAGCCCAAGAACGCATCAGGCTACCACGAAAAATCGTGGTTTAGCCTTGTTTGGTGTTACCACTGTTCTGATCACTGGGAACAACCAACGCACAAGCCAAAACGCTGCCACCGTCTCCGTTCGGCCGCAGTTTCTGTGTGTGTGCTTCTCATGTACTGACGCTTGTTAAAAGGATGGTATCAGCCGCTAGTCAGCTAAATACAGGTGTGCACCCCTGTTCCAGTGACCAGAGACAATTAACAAGGTGCTGTACGGAGGAGCTAGACAGAGCACTCTGTCACACAGCTTATCGATAACTTGTCAGATATGAAAATTAATCACCAACGATTTCCATAATGGATTATGCCATGAGTCTCCTTGGATGGAAAATAATAATCAAAATTCTGTGTTCGCAGCTTCTTAAATTGTTGACCGTGTCTGCTTGTTGTGTCCCTCCTCAATTCTTACTTACTTACTTACTTATCCTCTTCGTCC